>NC_134402.1:140497092-140797092 GCF_038048845.1 Mixophyes fleayi
CTAATAGGTGACCAATATATTATGATAATGAACTTATTTTGTTAACATCATCTATGATTGTCATATAAAACATGTGAAAGTGCCTAATTATCAAGTAGGATTACATGCTATGTGGTCATACATTTAACAGTTAACTTCTCCAAAAAATAAAATAGAATTTAAATTTTCTTCCCTGTTGACATAAAAAATGCTCCTCTGTATTTTGAAACTTATGCAAATCTAATTTGGCAAAATTATATTGTAAGTACTACCCATCAGTGGATAATCTTACATGTAAATGTTGATGTGTATGCAATATTCACAAATGCACTGTTAGCTTTCATTTTGCATAAATTACCTAATTAAAAAATAAAATTTGCTGCTGTGAAATTTTATGAGCGTTAGTGTAACATATCTCAATATTTCTGAATGCAAACATGTTTTAATGATATGCTTCACTCTTTAATTATTATGTTTGTTTCTTGTTGCCTATTACTGCAAGGAAATGTGTTTGCGTCTACAGGTGAATGTCATCACATCATCGTCATCATTTTTTTATATAGCGCCACTAATTCCGCAGTACTGTACAGAGAACCCATTCACATCAGTCCCTGCCCCACTGGAGCTCACAGTCTAAATTCCCTAATATAGACACACACTCACACACAGACAGACAGAGAGGGAGACAGACAGACAGAGAGGGAGAGACTAGTGTCAATTTTGATAGAAGCCACCTGTATGTTTTTGGACTGTGGGAGGAAACCGGAGCACCCAGTGGAAACCCACGCAAACACAGGGAGAACATACAAACTCCACACAGATAAGGCCTTGGTCGTAAATCAAACTCATGACCCCAGTGCTGTGAGGCAGAAGTGCTAACCACTAGACCACTGTGCTGCCCTCACAGCCAATATAATAACCGTATACATGTTAAAGTGCAATTATTACTTGATTTTTACACATGCACAGTGGTGGTAGAGTAACGCTAAACTTTCAATAAAATGCCGTTTGCACCTTCCAGGTGCGTTCTACATAGAATAGTTTATTCTTATGCGCCAAAACACCAATATAATAAAGACATTAAAGTGTTCAATACTAATACATGAAATGCCCACAGTCCTGATGTCCCTTACTGTTATAATTTCATTAACACATAATGCTCCAGAGGCAATCCAAAGGTTGAGTAGCCAAGACCTTTAAGTGACATCTATACCTTTGTCTGTATGTGCATTTCCCTCTTAACCAAAAATCACACAAATGGTGGAGAAGGATATTTACACTGTACACCAGCATGTTTCAGTTTAGAAAATGACTGTTAATGTGCAAACTGGTTACTGCGCACTGGGAACTATGTATTCCCAATGTGACAGGCAACGTGCTTTCTTTGTAATATATACAAATATATATATATATATATATATATATTTATATATATATATATATATATATAAAGATACAAAGTGATTAGACAGAATGGCGCTAGGTGAGACCAATAAAAGTGCGAGCATTAATTTGCTTCTTTTGGATTGTGTTTTAATAAAACTTTTTATGAGCAATCGAATTTGAATCTACTACACTATATTATTTTATTTTCACGAGTTCAAGTATGAATTTGGATCAGATGTGTGTTTCTGGAAAGAACTTGGACCAGATAAACCCATGTTTATTTGATTTTTGGTACGCGGATACTGGAGCACATATATACTAATTATATAATATTTGTGGTATCACACTATGTTTGGCGCTTCTCTTCTTATGTTCACACATATATATACATATATACACTGCACTGCTGAGTACCTCAATGCACCTGTTGGGGAGAGTGGTGATAAATATCATGGTCATAATATTCTCACCTTCTCCAAGTTCTGAAATGTAGTGCTTCAACATGGGTCATCTCTCTTCAGGCAGATCTTGGCAAGGTCCACCAGGTGTTTACTCTGGCACCCTGTGCCTCACTCTCTACAAACAGCTTAAGAGAGCTCACACACACTACAGAAAGAGTAAGAGACAACGTGGTACATTTATTGAAAGGCAATATAACTTAAAGGTTTTTAACATGTAGTAAGCTGTAGATCCATGTATTCGAAATATAAAGACAAAGATACAATGCAATTATAAATGAACAATAACAATTGCATATAAGAAGACAATGAATTTGACAATGTGATAATATATGTTAAAATTCACAATTTCCGCCCTGTGGTTATATTGAGAGTTTAAGTCAGTGTTGTATGCTTTGTTCAGACTATTGAGGGTTGAACCCATATTGTACATGAATGGATCGGTGACAGCTCCCTGCTCAGGATTCCTCACACAGATATCTAACAAAAGTTGACACAAAGTTTCTGCCCTCTTTTTTCATGATGAAGTTCAAACCACTTGACTAAATTGATGAATATGCCCGCGGTGTTAAAGTATTACCGTAATTTACAGTTATTACGGTAATACTAAGCCGGATTTCAGCTCGCAGCTCCCTGAACTGCGAGCTGAAATCCGTAATAACGGTTTTTATGCGCACTATTACCGTAATGACAGTAATATTGCGCGTGCCACATTACTTAAGGCAGTAACGCCAACAATTGACTATGCCCCATAAAGTCCAATCTAGAGACATACCTGGGTAACTAATTTGAACCAATGGGCAGATTTTCTTAGGGAATCGGCCTACAAAAAATGTTAACCCCCACCCTGAAGCAATCCATTCTGTGATGTATAGAATTGGGAAATAATGAAAAGACAAGAAATAATGAAATACTTTTGTGGAAATACAAGTGTCAGCAAGCCCTGGCACCCTTGATGGTGATAATTGCGATTGCCATTTTAAAAACAGAATAATTAAATAAACGGAAAAAAATGTATGGTGTTCCATAAAATAAGTACATTGTCTCCCTGCTTTAGCAGTAACCAGCCTGAGATATAGCACTGGTGCTGGTTACTGATTGGGGATGTACTTACATTTTTAAATATATTTATTGATTTAATCATTCTACTTTTGAAACAGCGGTAATCATCATCAGGTTGATAATGATGACTGGCATATCTTTACTCAGCCTGCATCATGTCACGGGCACTAGGAGTCTTTACCCAGGGATCACCAGATGGTAGGCTTACCAGAGCAATGTAGATGGTAATAGGGTACTCTGGTAGCTGGGTGATCACGGAACATGAAATGATGGCCGATGAGATGCTCAGGAAAGTCTATGACTAGCAACACTGGTAATAATGAGGTAATAATACACAAGGAACTGTATGGACAAGGACACGTGAAGGTAGTCAGTGGTCTGCGATAGCAAGTTGTACCACTGCTATAGTGAGGAGGAATGTCCAACAGAAACAAGGAGGTGATGAGAGTCAGCGGTCTGCGGGTAGCAAGTTGTACCGCTGTCTGCGTGAAGGAATGGAATCCAAGTGGAGGTATCCAGGTAGTCAGTGGTCTGCGGTAGCAAGTTGTACCACTGCTATGTGAGAGGATGATGGAACAGGTGATACCGGAAACAGGGATCAGTGGTCTGACATCAGCAAGTTGTACCACTGAATATATATGTGAGGAGGTGCACAGGGGAAGACTGCAACACAGGATATACACAGGCACCTTATACACGATCCACAGTAATATGCGCAATATAGATATATATATAGATATAAATGACTGAGCAGGTCTGCAATCTAGAAAGTCTCTTGAAGTAGTCCAGCACAATGATAACACAGTCAATGATGGCAATAGACTCAGCGGATAGCAGACTCCAGAGAGAACCAAACACAGTCCAGCAAGATATGCAATACACAGCACAGTCAATGAGAAGTATGCATACCGTGGTTCAGCAGAAGCAGTCAGATGGGATTGCAGCGGTACCTGAGCGGCTGGAGGCCGACGGGATAGGAAGTCCCTGGATAGGTGAGGCAGCGGTCTAGCAGGTGCAGCGCACAGGTGAGTAGACCAACAGGGACACGAATCCACAGGAGTCAGCAACACGTGGAACTGGACTCATAGGGGACCCAGGAGAATGGAGATGATCCAGCAGAGGGTAGTAGATGAGATACAAATCCAATGCTGACAGGAGGGTAGAGACCAGTGGATCACGTGAAGGCGTGGAGAGTGGATCAGCAGGAGATGGACGATAGCGCTGACCACAGCAGCAGGACTCAGCGGCACACGGAGGTAACCAGTAGCAACCACAGGAACCAACAGCGATGGGAAACAGGAGTGCAGCGCAGGGCAGGAGCTGTTGATCACGAAGTGTAGCAGATGGTAATGAAAGCGGCAGTCTCGAGGAAGTCACAGCAAAGATGAGATGAGACTGTAGTGCACGGAGGCAGCGGATAGTAGTCAGCTGGCAGTCACGATGATGAACACAGGCGAGTTGCAAGCAGGAGACTGTAGTGCACGGAGGCAGCGGATAGTAATCAGCTGGCAGTCACGATGTTGAACACAGGCGAGTTGAAAGCAGGAGACTGTAGTGCACGGAGGCAGCGGATAGTAGTCAGCTGGCAGTCACGATGATGAACACAGGCGAGTTGCAAGCAGGAGACTGTAGTGCACGGAGGCAGCGGATAGTAATCAGCTGGCAGTCACGATGTTGAACACAGGCGAGTTGCCAGCAGGAGACTGTAGTGCACGGAGGCAGCGGATAGGAATCAGCAAACAGACTTGATGAGAAGCAGGTGAGTGAAGTAAAAGCTGGAGTGCACGGAGGCAGCGAATAGCAATGAGCAAACAGTCACATTGATATAAAATAACGTTGAAGTGGTTTAGAAGACTGTAGTGCACGGAGGCAGCGGATAGGAATCAGCAACAGTCCCAAAGATATACAATAGCGATGAAGTGGTATAGAAGACTGTAGTGCACGGAGGCAGCGGATAGGAATCAGCAAACAGTCATGATGATACAGTTGATGGTAGAAGTGGTATGGGAACCACAGTAGTAGAAGTGGTTTGGAAACCACAGGAATAGAAGTGGCTTGGAAACCACAGGAATCAGCAGCGCTGAATACACGAGGAATACCGGAACACCTTCAGAGACTCATGAGGAATGAGACTCCAAGATCAGGCAACGTGGTGTTGACCACAGGTGCTTAATATAGGGAGTGTTGCCTGACCTGCCAATTGAGTTAAAGGGGTATACACTGAAGTATAGAAAAGGGCTGCGCATGCGCAGACCCTCAGGATGGTGGACGACCACGGTTCCTAAATGTCCGGGAAGAGGCACTCACGGTCCGGTGAGTGACAGTACCCCCCCTTTTAAAGGTGGGCACAGAACGCCTGGAACCGGGCTTGTCCGGATTTTTGGAGTAAAACTTCTTCAAAAGGGCAGGAGCATTAAGATCTTCAGCTTTGATCCAAGAGCGCTCCTCAGGACCAAAGCCCTTCCAATGAACGAGGAAGTGGAGGACTCCTCGCGAAATTTTTGCATCTAGTACCTCGGTAATCTCAAAATCCTCCTCCTGATGAACTTGAACTGGCTGCGGAGCTGAGGGAGGAGCTGAAAAACGGTTGATAATAAGAGGTTTGAGCAAAGATACATGGAAGGCATTAGAAATCCGAAGACTCTTAGGAAGAAGGAGTTTCACACATACTGGATTGATAACTTGAATGATCCTATATGGACCAATAAAACGAGGGGCGAATTTCATGGATGGAACCTTCAAACGAATATTTTTTGTGGATAACCAGACACGATCTCCAATTTTTAGTGGTGGAATAGCCCGCCTCTTCTTATCAGCGAAAGATTTATATTTGACAGATGTCTTCTTTAAACAGGTTCTGACCTGAGACCAGATATTTTTAAAGGTCTGACAAACAGTTTCCACCGCAGGAACTTGGGTGGGCGGGAGGGCAGGAAATTCCGGAAAAGACGGATGGTGACCGTAGACCACCAGCACTTGACTTTTTGAAGATGACTCCTGAGATCCATCTTCAACGTCCGATGACGTCACGAACGCCCGATGAGGAGGAAGGCGTTCAGACTGAACCTTATCACACAGATCCGTAGATGAAGAATCCTGTGGAGGAGGACCTGGTGGAATAGACGAATGCAGTCTTTTGAATGAAACCATTTGAGAGAGACAACGATGATGACATTCAGCTCCCCAAGATGTAACTTGAGAAGTGCGCCAGTCAATCTGGGGAGAATGACATTGAAGCCATGGAAGGCCTAAGACAATCGGACTTGTCGTAACAGGAAGAATTAAAAACGAAATCTCTTCATGGTGTAGCCCACCAATCTGAAGCGTTACTGGAGACGTACTCTGGGTGATGAGACCATTGATGAGACGTGATCCATCCATAGCAGTCACAGTAATCGGTGTTTTCAAAGTAATCACTGGTAGGGACCATTGATTCACTAGGGATTTAGAAATGAAATTTCCTGCTGCTCCAGAATCAATCAATGCCTGTGACTCAAAGGATTTGGTAGCAAAGGAAATCGTAACATCAAAAGCGCAGGCTTTTAATTTCGTAGAAGATGGAGAGGACTCCAGGAACCCTAACCTTATCTCCCCAGTATTGGTTAGAGCCCGGCATCTCCTGGGACAAGAATTGAGCATATGCGTAGAATCGGCACAATAGATACAAAGTCTATTCTTTATTCTTCGGTCCCTCTCCTCTAAAGTTAATTTGGAGCGACCTATCTCCATGGGTATCACCGGAGATGAAGCTGGGTGAAATTGAGGATTTGAGAGAGGAGGTGTTTTAGCCGAAGTTGTTTTCTCAGGTTCTCTTTCACGAAACCTCAGGTCTACCCGATGGCAAAGAGAGATCAAATCTTCTAAAGAGGAGGGTAGTTCTTGTGAAGTCAGTGCGTTTTTAATTTTATCGGAAAGCCCCTGCCAGAAGGCGGCAACTAGTGCTTCAGTGTTCCACTGAAGTTCAGAGGCTAAGATCCTAAATCGAATGACGTACTGAGCCACAGTGCGAGATCCTTGGCGAAGACGGAGAATGCTGGATGCAGCGGAAATGACACGACCTGGTTCATCGAATACACTTCGGAACGTGGAAATAAACTCGGCACTATCCTGTAACAATGGATCGTTTCTTTCCCCCAGGGGGGAGGCCCAAGCCAGGGCTTGTCCTGAAAACAAAGAGATAAGATAGGCCACTCTGGAACGATGGGTAGAAAAATTTTGAGGTTGGAGCTCAAAATGGACTGAACATTGGTTAAGGAAACCCCTACAAGTTTTGGGGTCTCCATCGTACTTTGACGGAGTAGGCAGGTGAAGCGTGGAAGCTGTAGACACCTGGGATGGCAATGGGGAAACGGAGGAAAGCACAGGAGCTTCAGTAGTAGCTGTCACAGTCTGTCCAGATGTTCCTTGGGAGGTTAATGACTGATAACACTGAAGTAACAGCTGTTGGCGGGCATCCTGTTGCTCCACACGGCTAACCAGATGTTGCAGCATCTCTTTGGCGGTAGGTTCCGCATCTGGGTCTGTCATGGCCTGATCTTACTGTCACGGGCACTAGGAGTCTTTACCCAGGGATCACCAGATGGTAGGCTTACCAGAGCAATGTAGATGGTAATAGGGTACTCTGGTAGCTGGGTGATCACGGAACATGAAATGATGGCAGATGAGATGCTCAGGAAAGTCTATGACTAGCAACACTGGTAATAATGAGGTAATAATACACAAGGAACTGTATGGACAAGGACACGTGAAGGTAGTCAGTGGTCTGCGATAGCAAGTTGTACCACTGCTATAGTGAGGAGGAATGTCCAACAGAAACAAGGAGGTGATGAGAGTCAGCGGTCTGCGGGTAGCAAGTTGTACCGCTGTCTGCGTGAAGGAATGGAATCCAAGTGGAGGTATCCAGGTAGTCAGTGGTCTGCGGTAGCAAGTTGTACCACTGCTATGTGAGAGGATGATGGAACAGGTGATACCGGAAACAGGGATCAGTGGTCTGACATCAGCAAGTTGTACCACTGAATATATATGTGAGGAGGTGCACAGGGGAAGACTGCAACACAGGATATACACAGGCACCTTATACACGATCCACAGTAATATGCGCAATATAGATATATATATAGATATAAATGACTGAGCAGGTCTGCAATCTAGAAAGTCTCTTGAAGTAGTCCAGCACAATGATAACACAGTCAATGATGGCAATAGACTCAGCGGATAGCAGACTCCAGAGAGAACCAAACACAGTCCAGCAAGATATGCAATACACAGCACAGTCAATGAGAAGTATGCATACCGTGGTTCAGCAGAAGCAGTCAGATGGGATTGCAGCGGTACCTGAGCGGCTGGAGGCCGACGGGATAGGAAGTCCCTGGATAGGTGAGGCAGCGGTCTAGCAGGTGCAGCGCACAGGTGAGTAGACCAACAGGGACACGAATCCACAGGAGTCAGCAACACGTGGAACTGGACTCATAGGGGACCCAGGAGAATGGAGATGATCCAGCAGAGGGTAGTAGATGAGATACAAATCCAATGCTGACAGGAGGGTAGAGACCAGTGGATCACGTGAAGGCGTGGAGAGTGGATCAGCAGGAGATGGACGATAGCGCTGACCACAGCAGCAGGACTCAGCGGCACACGGAGGTAACCAGTAGCAACCACAGGAACCAACAGCGATGGGAAACAGGAGTGCAGCGCAGGGCAGGAGCTGTTGATCACGAAGTGTAGCAGATGGTAATGAAAGCGGCAGTCTCGAGGAAGTCACAGCAAAGATGAGATGAGACTGTAGTGCACGGAGGCAGCGGATAGTAGTCAGCTGGCAGTCACGATGATGAACACAGGCGAGTTGCAAGCAGGAGACTGTAGTGCACGGAGGCAGCGGATAGTAATCAGCTGGCAGTCACGATGTTGAACACAGGCGAGTTGAAAGCAGGAGACTGTAGTGCACGGAGGCAGCGGATAGTAGTCAGCTGGCAGTCACGATGATGAACACAGGCGAGTTGCAAGCAGGAGACTGTAGTGCACGGAGGCAGCGGATAGTAATCAGCTGGCAGTCACGATGTTGAACACAGGCGAGTTGCCAGCAGGAGACTGTAGTGCACGGAGGCAGCGGATAGGAATCAGCAAACAGACTTGATGAGAAGCAGGTGAGTGAAGTAAAAGCTGGAGTGCACGGAGGCAGCGAATAGCAATGAGCAAACAGTCACATTGATATAAAATAACGTTGAAGTGGTTTAGAAGACTGTAGTGCACGGAGGCAGCGGATAGGAATCAGCAACAGTCCCAAAGATATACAATAGCGATGAAGTGGTATAGAAGACTGTAGTGCACGGAGGCAGCGGATAGGAATCAGCAAACAGTCATGATGATACAGTTGATGGTAGAAGTGGTATGGGAACCACAGTAGTAGAAGTGGTTTGGAAACCACAGGAATAGAAGTGGCTTGGAAACCACAGGAATCAGCAGCGCTGAATACACGAGGAATACCGGAACACCTTCAGAGACTCATGAGGAATGAGACTCCAAGATCAGGCAACGTGGTGTTGACCACAGGTGCTTAATATAGGGAGTGTTGCCTGATCTGCCAATTGAGTTAAAGGGGTATACACTGAAGTATAGAAAAGGGCTGCGCATGCGCAGACCCTCAGGATGGTGGACGACCACGGTTCCTAAATGTCCGGGAAGAGGCACTCACGGTCCGGTGAGTGACACATCAATGGTATGCTTAGAGTGCATCCTGATGTAGCCACATAGTACATATGCATATCTGAGTTTTATGTATTTTAAAATATGTGCAACTCAAACTACACATGTAGGTCCGCAAGGTTACACCCAGAATTTTACATTTGGGCTGCAATATTGCAAACTACACTGAATCAGGCCCTGAGTGTTGTGTAATAAAGAGTAATAACATATCATCAGCTGAACAGAAATGTAGATGGTCTACCTGTCATACAGCTCTAGGACCTGGCCATCAACTCCAAATAGCTAAATATATTCTTTAACTCTTGCCATAGATTAGCTGATTAGAAAGGTTTAAATTATAAGAGTCTTCTTAATCAATAATGTCTAAGAAGTGCCTAAGGGTTGCAAACTAGTAAAGAAATTGTTGTGTATGCTGCAGAAAACGATAGTTTGATAAGCCTTGTCTAGGCACAGGGGTTGTATATATAAAGCTGACAAAAAAAACATGGAACACAGTCATTGCAATGGAGGCACAGTGGTTAGAATTGTTGGGGCCATGAGTTCTATTCCAACAAGGGTGCTATCTTTGTGGAGTTTATAGGTTCTAGGTTCTTACTACATATTCATGTGATTCTTTTAAATGCTATAGGTTCTTCCCAGTCCTCTGCTATCTTAATGATAGTGTGTGTATTTTTGTTTAAAAGATAATATAGATTGCAAGCTCCAGTGACACAGAAACTGATGTGAATGATTACACATTATCTGTAAACTATTATATAATGTATTGGCTTAGCACTAAATAGAGGTCAATAAAGAAGTAAATGTTAACTTTGTCATGTCTAATGATGTCTGGTATATTGATAACATTATTGCTTAAAAAATGCAATATTTGTATTAAATGTTAGATGTTACACCAATTGTTACACCAATTGTTATTCATTCCAGTAACATTTCCAGATATGCATACTACAGATATTAGTGTGTGCACAGAGATAAATAATTGCATATATACTTATGGGATACAAAGTGTTCTGCTCATTAATAGGCAGTGGAAGATATTTCCTTTGATAATAGTCTTTGGAAACTTTGTAATTGTTAAGAAATGAAGAACATATTGCTCTACTTCTAACCTCCAAAGATTCATTTCATTTATTCATAGTCTGGGCTAAGTTACATTCTTTATACAAATTTTATTCAAAAGCAAACTCTTCTCTGTGTCAGCTGAGTGTGACCGTGGCTGGCTGTGGCTTCACCAATTGTACAACATTTGAAAAAATGTAAGCGGTAGTTATAAAATAAAGTGTTATTTGTTAATATACTTTATATTCAGAGACTTAATATATATATATATATATATATATATATATCTCAGCGAGATAGAGAAATACATTAAAAATGCAAAGCTAAAATAGAAAAATATACAGTGCACTGAAAAAGAAGGTAAGAGCTTCAGTCTGTAACAGAGATGCTAGGAATAAAATAAAAGGTACACAGGTAAAGAGGAAATCTGTAGAAGAAAGATTAGAAATTAGGATACATTTATTATATATTACCACATAAGTTATTGGTTCCCCCTGGACTGACTTAAACTAAATTAAATTTTGTATAGATAAATCTGGTGTTTATTTTTATAAACATAAAGCTGGTGTATAACCTCAACATCAGCCTGGGCCATAAGTAGTGATGCTCAAATTAAAAAATTAAAAATTTGACCAAAATGTGATACATTTTTTGTTGACAAACTTCAACTTCGAATCAATCTTGAAAATATAACATTTTGCTGACCTGACTGTGGATATGGCCAAGGTTTAGCTTGATTGGGGTGCTGAAGAGGGCCAAAGAGAAGTATTGCTATTGGAAAATATTTTTGCCAATGTGTTACTTGGGACTGATTTAGGTAGAATGCTTTCTCAGTATGTTTCCATCACTGATGATGTTATAGAATCTGCTAGATTACCAACGCTTGTTCCCAGGTACCAGGAGGTGCCAAGGAAAAGGTCTATTCAGTTGCACCTGAAATGTGTAAGCCATGTAATGATTTTAATGCCACCCATGTTAATGTCAGAATCTGCTGAGAGTAACACCGTTTTTTCCCAGGTACCAGGATGTGACAGGGAAAAGGAATGTCTTATTGTATCTAATGTGTGTAATGATGCTAATGCCACACGTGTTACTGTGTTAGAATCTACTGAAAGTACTCATGGTTATTCCCAGTTGCCAGGATATGAGAGGCCGTCACACGCCGGCCTCCTGGGACCAACACTCGAGGATCGGTGCACCTGTCCTCAGCCTGATGCTCCCTATCGTGCATGCCGTCCTGTCGGTAGCAGTCTGTGCCTGTGCAACCACCTCACGTGTTTTACCTGCCCTGTCTTTCCAATGGTCGGCACTCCTTTATAAGGCTCCTCCCCTCACCTTTCAGTGCTGGTTCTTCGAGTCTACACCTGGCCTGGAAGCAGCTCCCTTCTCCTCGTTGTGATCAGCGTCCGCTCACTGTATGCACCGCTGACCTCCGCTGATCCGTTCCACTCCCTAGTGGTAATAGCTGTGGTTCATCGTCTGTTGTATATCCTCTGCATCGCTGAACTCTGCTTACCTGCGCCACTTGTGGATGGCACTATTCTGGATCACAGTCTCCTACTCTCCAGTGTACTGCTATAGACTCCTATTCTCTACCCTTTCTAGGGCCTCATCCCTCGGTCTCATCTCATCCTACCTCTGGTAGCTTTTGGGTATTCCCCTCATCTCTCGAGTCACTTCTCTGTCCTGTCTCACTGGGAACTTCCCTAGAGGTCCGCGACCTGCAGAGGATCCCTGGTGAATGCCTTCCGCTCTGTTAGACTCTGCACCTTTGGGTGGAGTCAAGCCATTGCCAGCTGAGACAGCAGGATCCCACTCATCCTTTGTGGACCCCCCTGACACAGGCAAAGAGAATGTTGTATTGTACCTGATGCTTATAATGATGATAATGCAAAAAATAGTATTGCATTAGAATCTAAAACTTTTTACACTGACATATTGTCATGAGGTAGGGACAAAGACACTGTTACTGCAAATATTGTCATTTATACTGGTGTAGATAAGATGCTTTCTAGAAATGGGACATATGACAATGGGATTATTTCTGTTGGGTTAGATAACATCAACATTCTTAACCAGGTAGTGTGTCTATAAGTGAGGGTACAGTGTAAATAAGAGGAAGGGTAGAGTGGAACAGTCTGTTCTGTGTCTGAACCAGCCGTACCCAGGGGTGTTAAAATGTGGAGGAGACACATAGACATGACCAACAGGAAATAGGGAGTGACAGCAATACTTACATTGCTGCTGGGACCTGTAGTTCGAGTGTTCACCACTCAGATCTCCATCTGAGTTCTGAACATTCACCTGAATCTTCTATAGAAACTGGGGGGTCAGTTGCTAGCCCCCCCCTCTCCTAGCCAGCCGTCTAACGGCTTAGAGGAGATAAATGAGGAGCCCAAACTCCCTGTTACTTTACACCCCCAGATAAATGAGTCCAAGGGGAAGAGGAGTGTCCTGTTCAGTATCCCCCCAGATAAGAATTGCATAGTGTGTCCACCAGACAGGGAATTTTGTAACTGTGAATCAGGGCAGAGTGGAAGTAGGTATTCTGCTGTGCCATAATTAATGGGTTTCCCGGAGTTTTTGTGGGAGGGAGGTGTTCTCTCAGGCAGCACCCACAAAAAGTCTCAGTCAGTGAAAGGTACAGAAAGTGTAGCTAAGAATGCAGAGGTTAGCCCACAGCTATTGAAGGACCATAAGTCCTAGCCAAATGAGGTATTTAACCAATTCATAACCCTTCTCACCACGGACCCTAGTGAGACCCATCTAACAGCTATCCCAGTTGAACCAGGGGGAATCTGTGGGAGTTGGCCTGAGCAATGACCTGTCAGTCAATCCCCATGTCATCTTTTAAAAACGGGAGGTGTAGTGAACATAGAGATCTTAGTTATTTATAATGGTTAACCCATCACATAATTCTTTGGAATAAGGCTTAAATCATAACTGCAGTGTAAATCGGGTATATCAACTGAATCCATTGATAAGCTGAGCTACTAAAGTGTAAAATGTGAAGCCCCTGCTGTGAGCTATATCCTGACAAAGGTTAGTTTTTGGACAGCTGAATAGACTTTGTGGGGCCGGTCACAGCTTGACATCCTTGCAGCCAAAGGCGGCATTTGAAGGCCTATACAAGAATATAGAAATATGAGCTTCAAAGGAAACTGTCTTCATGGTTCATATTTTGGGAAATCTGGTCAACACTCCATACTGAGGAACAGATATCACACCAGGGTTGTGAATGACAGGTACTGGCAGCATCCGGGAACAGCTATAATCACATATCTTTGGGAGCAGTGTCACGGCAATAGGGTTTCTGGGATCCGTCTTGGGACCCCTGGGGCTAACTGTGGCAGGCGCCGGATGATTGTTTTGCTCATAGAGCTTGCTCTAATCCTGTGTACGGGAAGTTAGGAGGAGGAATGCTGGACTGGACTCCATACTGAAATATACGCCTGGAAACTGGAGATGGTGGACAGGAACCTGGACGAAGGAACAGGGGAGACCTGAACCCACGATAATAGACTCAGTACCTTCAAGCACTCAGAGACTCAGGCGAATTTAGTACCACAGCTGGGACTGGGAAGACTCACAACTCAGGCAGAGGATATACAGGGGTGGCAACCTCCTGAACAGACTAAGCCTGGAACTAGCCCTGGACAACTCAGAATTCAGAACCTGGTTTAGGCCTGGAACTGAAAGTCGGTACCCTGAGACACAGAAATTGCTTCAGAATGTGGATGGCTCAGAACAGTAACCTACTACCCCAGATAACCAGTAGGAGAGACAGGAATAGATTGATGAGAGGAGGATCCACACAGAAGATACCAGCTGGAATCTGTACACAAGCTGGTAGAATGAAGGTGAATCCACACGAGGAATAAATAACCAAAGTATTTATTTCAGTAGGCAGAATGAAGCTGAATTCACATGGAGGGTTAATGATTTGCAGCTCATACAACAGCAACAGGATGAAGCTGAATTCAAACAGAGGGTTAATGGTTTGCAGTTCATATAACAGCATACACGATGAACCTGAACTCACTCACAGAGTTAATGGTAGAAATCCATAGAACAGCAACCAGGGTGAAGGTGAATTCACACAAAGGATGATGGTTGAGATCTGTATACAGCATCAGGATTGAAGCAGCAACCAACAGCAACTGTGGCAGTCTGGAACCAAGAACTAGGAAAGTGTTGCACTGGCAATTTTCTGAGTGTAGGAGGAGACTCTTATAGTCTGCAGAGGACACCAATTGGTAGATGAGATTAGGTGTTCAGACTCAGCAGGATGTTTAGCAAATGCATTACCCAAGATGGCAGCCTCCAGTACTGCACACAGAAGTCACGCTTGTCTCAGTATAGAATGCTGCATTCAACCAGGAGGGAGATGTACGGTGATATGGTAACGCCGAGTGGTGCAAACAGGACTAAGACCCCAATTCGTGACAAAAGATATGTCACATTGTCATAATTTCATCATGTTTGGTATTTAAATGTGTGCAAGATTATGATCAGTTTCTTGAAGGGGGATCTATGTCTCTGGGATATATCTGTGAAGAATTATCCAAAGGTTAAAACTTTGGGAATATTTGTGAGCAAACTATAATGACACCCAGGGAACATCTCTGCCCCCTATTGGCATTAACACTGCCCCTGTGAAGACCTTCACATTTCATTTTTCTTAAAAAAAACCTGTGTTGGGAAGGGGCAAAGGGTCAGTCTTTTGGGAACATTAATCCACATTTATAAGATGTCCATCTGTCGAGCCAATTTCCCATGGTACAGATTATACAACTCATGTAAGTTATACTCTGAATGTAACCCTTATTATTTTTAAACTGTTTTGCTTGTGTATGTTATGTCAATTGTTTATGAATTGTTTTTTTATGTAACTGAATGGCCTGTACCTTTGTATATTAAATCTATAAACTTAATAAGTGGCATCATTGATACTCTAATGAATCCATTAGTCTGTTAAAAATACTATAGCCCGCCAAAGTTAACCCTTTGATTGCCGGTGTGTCATTTGTTAATACATTTGACTAACAAGCCTAGTGTGTGCTTGCATTTACATCTGTGCAACAGTCTGGAGGTGTGAAGAGTTAACCCTTTGTTTGCTGGTGTGGGCATTGCTAGCCTGTGGGTAGCCAGAAGCCTTGTATGCCAGTGTGGGACAGTATATTGGGGTCCTATTGCCCGTATTCAATAGGTGGTTGCAAGACTGAAGTGTCTGGGGGTGTGAGAGCACTGTATAGGGGGCGATTCAGTAGGTCTATAACCTGTGTGATAGGTAGATAGAGACTGTGGGCTGGAATCATATGTAACCTCATACAGCAAACACCCCAAAGTCACGGCAGCTGGGAACGTGTTCGTGACACCCTATAAAAATCGTTTAGGAAATTATTTGCTTTGAAATATACATATTTAAGACCCCTAACATTGTTCACCTCTATACCTACAATCTGGAATCTGTTGTTAACATTTCAGGTTGACCTTATAGCTGATTCCTGTACCTGGGTTTTGGGCATTTTAAATTCAAGCTAGCCCTGCTAGAATGGTACAGGTACTAACCAGCTTTCAGTATATCTAAAGTAATCCTTCCTAATTTAGAAAGATGGACTCAAGTACTCATGTCTTTGGGAGCAAACATTTATATATATATATATATATATATATACCACTGTCATGACACCAGATAAAGTGGGTAGTTCAAGGAACGGGAACCCCTGAACATGCAGGTTTAGAAACAAAATACACTAGGGGTGTGTGGAGCTGATGCAGGCATGGTAGCACAATACAGTGTTTGTTGACAAAAAATTGGTTACCAGAACACCTCTCTAGTTAAATAAAGCATCACTTTTTTTTTAACATATTCTACTCCTACACAGCACTTAGTTATATTGTCCTCAGTAGTATCATTTAACAGAATGGTCCCAGGGCTAATGCTGTCTTCATCTGGGATTGTCACTCTGTCTCTCAATCTTTTATTCTCTGTAGTATAAGTCGCTCCTCTTGACTTTCTCTCTTCTGCCTATGGAGCATCTCTCCTCTTTAACTGTCCTACTTCATGCTTCACAAGATTTTGCCCCTCTCCCTAATCACTCCCCTCAAAACATCTATTAAGGGAATTGTACTCTCTCTCTAAGTATAAGCATGCACTGTCACATGATAAAAGTCTGTGAGGCCCCAAATATTATTGGGGCCCCAGGAAAGTACCACATAGCAACACCCATACAGCATCCCTGTACACATGGATATTTTAATATGACACTAATAAAAGTAGTCTCAGCGGGGTTCATCTCACTGTTAATGCAATATAATCAGCACTTGGAGTAGGAATTATTATTCACTGTGAATAGAGCATCCACAACACACAACAGCATTAATAGTGAGCACTGCACAGATGTATGCAGTGGATGCAATATGTCTTATTGTATTGCATTCATTGTCCATCCAGCATTCATTATTAACCCTTGTATGGGCATATTATTTTTTAATGAACAAAATTTTCGATGCAAGCATTTCCTCCATTTGCCATGGAGTGAACACAAGTCAGACGGAGCATACCATGAGCACATAAAAAGCACTTGTTTCCTCCCTCTCCCCTCCTGAAATTCACTTCTGAGATGAATAAAAGGTGACGTTACAATTAGCATCAAAGTAATGGAAAAGCCAATTCTCATCCAGTTGTGACTTGCTTATTAAAGGGACAATAGGTAGAAAATTAGGTGAATTACAATTTGTGCTTCAAGCTTTCTTTTATCCTTTTCATTATATGTTGAATTAAAAATCACAGAAGTTTTTATTATACCTTGAAATATATGCTGAAGTCAGCTTTTAAATGCTCCTGATCTTATTATATTCAGGTCCACTTGAAAAAGGACTATTACACAGATTTGTAATCATTGAGAATTATATTGCTGCATTGCTGAGACCCTACACATTTTGGACCTGAGTCATTAAGGAGAGCAAAGCTTTAAAAAGGAGTAACATTTGCACCTGGGCAAAACCATGTTGCATTGGAGGGGGAGGTAAATTTAAAATGTGGGTGACAGATTTATAGTTGCGGTAGGGCATGTCCTAGATCAACTTTAAATTTCAGTGCTATAATAAAGCTATGAAGTATTTGTGTGCTAGATGAAAAAACAGCCAGTATTTAACTTATGTGCAAAATAATAAACAAATTTGCACCCCTTGCAATGTAATATGGTTTGTCCCAGAGAACATTTACTCCTTTTTTGCCTTAATGACTCAGGACCTTTGTCTATATAGATTCAGACTGTAGATGGTATTAAGCATTAACTTATTTAAAATATAGTTAACGGTGACTGCATTGTCCCCTCTTCCCAACAACTCAAAATCTCTATAGCATAACATAAAAATACCAAGGGTAAAGGTGCTAAAATGAAAATAGATGTATAAACAGGGTAACCAGAATTCACAAAAGACATCACTAAATGCAGTTAATTTAAAACAGACACACCATTTCACTACATTTTAATTAAATACATCACTTTTTTTCTCCATTGCGCCATGTAGATATTGGAGTTTGCAATGTTTTTTTTTAACTCATGTTAAAATATAACTAAAAATGCATATAAACCACATTGGGACTGATACAGAGTTGGCCAAAATGAAAGTAATTTCTGTTTAAAAAAAAAGCACATCATCATCATCTATTTATATAGCGCTACTAATTCCACAGCGCTGTACAGAGAACTCATTCACATCAGGCCCTGCCCCATTGGAGCTTACAGTCTAGATTCTGTGGGGTGGGTGAAATTATCAATTACTAGTGATGACGGCTGAGTATGCATGCTAGATTGTGTTTGCAATCAGTAACTGTAAAAATGTATTTTATTTACAGTAGACATTCCTAATAAATGTATTTTATGGAGAAAAAAATGTTTGTCATTAATGACTATATTGCTAACAGGTAACATTAATTGATTTTTTTTATTTCTTGAATTCTTCTCTGGCTTTATCCATGTTGAGTACAGTCATGTTTATGCCCAGTTTATGTGCATTTTTTAAAAAAACGTACAATAGGTTGTTTTTATGTGCCTTAATAAATCATGCCCACAATCACTATGAAACATAATAGCAAAACACTGGTTGATAGGATGGTCATTTTAGAATAGAAGATAGACCAAGATGGGCCTCACCCAGAAGTGAAGTGGTGGGAGAAAGATTAAGGACAAATATTAGACATCATATGTGACACTTTGTAGATAGACAGTGATAAAAGTTCAGTAGATGGATTGCAGCTGTATCTAAAGACATTTTAGACAAGATGATAGACCTAGGTGGCCTGCACCCAGAAGTGTAGTATTGGGAGAAAAAACATAGCCATAATGGGCCTGATTCTTTAAGGAAATCAAGGCAAAAAATGTGTAAGTAAAGTGTTTGGGAGATGGTAGCATAATTTTCCTACAGTTTATTTGTAGAAATTTCTCATTCATTCTGAACTTACTGGGGATAGTTTTCTGATCTGGTCCATTCAGGCAGATTTGATGTAGTAACAAAATGGTCTAGGGATGATGAACTACAAGGATTACAAACTAGGTTTTTTCCTAAAAATAAAAGCAAAATGTTAAATAATATTTTAGAGAAGAAATTATTATCCATTGTATTGCGGCTACTTTCAATTGGATTCCATTTACTCAGTCTAAGACTGAGTACACACTACAGCTTTTATTATTGTGACAATCACACAATAAATGACGTAAGGTACGATATTGCATGAGTGTGTACACTCCCATGATCATGTTTTATCATTCCAAAGCACATCATATTGTTTTATTTTATTTTGTAAACAGACTAAAAAGCTGTTTAAATGATGTTTAGCAAATTGTTTATACACTAACGACCAGCAATGTAGGCAGATCTCCATAGAGTTTACAGAGTCACAATCTTTTCAGCCGCTGGTTATGACCAGGGTTGGATTGACCACAGAATCTACCAGAACTTTTTCCTGTAAGCCGGTGGCCTCAGGAGGTCGCCTAACGTGTTTTTTTTGGAGGGGTGAAGAAAATAAAAACTATTTATTTACATATGGAGGCTCTGGAATGGTCGCCAGCCTCCTGGATTATTCTGGGTCCCACTTTTTTGTCAGGAAATGTGGAGGGTAATTTGTGGTTGAGCACATTATTTCAAATTCTGTCAGATTTATGGTTGCAGCCATATGGCTGAGACCTGAGACCAGGAAGTGTTTAATTTGAAGGTATCTCCATATTTCTGAGTTTGGTAAGTCCCTTTGGTCTGGATTTCCATAGAGGGAGACACACCTGTGCAATCAATAAGCTGGCTAACACGTGTGATCCCTTCCTGAACCCGAGCCTTGAATGTACTATTTGGGCAACCCAGAGGGAATAAAGGATTATTAAAAATCCTAGAAATTGTTTTTAATATATTTCCTATACAATGACTATATAATCAAACACATATTGCACTATTTCACAATTTTATTAACAGAAAGCTCCAGTTTAAGTTTCAATTGTGAATAAATAATATAAAATGTACTTGTGTATAGTAAGAAACAAGTTTTTCCCTGTGAAATTGGCACATTTACAGAACACAAAAATTGGCCTGATCCTGAAGGGGAGAAAACATCCTCTTATATATTAATGCCCCCCCCCCCCTCAGTCTTGAAATTGTTAAGTGTTACGCTTGGCTATGTATATAGTTCATATATAAATGTATATTGGACATTGCAGATTATGTATGCTATGTAAAAGCTCTACCGAGTGCAATTAAGGCTTTAGATATAAGACTGAATGAGTTCATTAAAACAAGATAAAGTGGAAACTTTGCAACAATACAGAGCAGAAAACAAATGACAATCATTCCCATAACTTTATGACCAAATCACAGGATTCTACTTGGTACAGTTGCTATTTGTAGCATGCAATACAAAGTTTATAAATGATGTAGAATCATTTGTATTCATGTATTACTTTTACCTAAAACGTGATCCAATCTTGATCTAGGTCCTATCAATAAGATAAGCAAAATGAGATTAAGTAAATAATACAAATGTTACTTTTTGATGTCGGTATTGATCATGCTGACTCAGCATTCACTGTCTGTTGGTACAGTATGTCAACCTCTATGATAAAATTACATATTTTTATAAAAAAATTGTAAGTGTCCTTCATTGGTCATTGAGAAATATAAGGCAGTGGGCATTTGAAGTTCAAATATTGAAGAACAAATGTTTCAGAGAAGAAGTATTTACTATGCTCTGCACGCAAACTACATTCGATAATTTATTCCATTAAGGCAACAGTAGGGGTGATAATCCTGTTTCTGTACTGTGATCATAATGTAGTTCCCAGTTAAACTCCTACCATAAAGCAAACCCAGTGGGAAAGAATCAGCTAAAAGAGTATAACACTTCATGAAGCAGTAAAAAAAACTTTTTGGGAATATGAATTTCTTTATATACTTGATAAATCAAAGACAAACTTGTAAAAATGTATTTTCCTATTTTTTTTTTACAAACAGTAAAAGTAAGAATGTTTACCTTAATTTTTAAGGTTTTTACCTTAATATACTCAGGATCATTTAGAGATCGACAAAGGTCTATTTTTTTTAATAAAATATGCATTTTTGTACTGCTCATGTGCACCAAAACTTCATAAGCATAAATACGTAGCAAACTTTCTTTCTGAAAGGGACAAACAAGCGTTGGCCGACTACAGTAAGTTTGTCTTCATGTACTTGCAGCTCAATTAGATGTGGATGCATATACATATATACCTTTTAGGAGGCATATGTCTTGCGGATGCTGGAGGATGATGCAAATATATGCGATGATGATGAGTACTTTGTAACCGCTTCTGATTGGCTAATTGCGGATTCACCTTTCCACTTGATAACACTGAAAATGTAAGCATCGTATATTTGATCTATTAATTTAATTAATTAGCACATTCATATTGCTTTTCATTTCCATATTGTTTGTTACAAAAAAGATGATTCCCATTTAATTTTAAAGGGATAAACAATGGATGCTTTAAGTGCGACTTTACTTTTTATTAATAGGACATTATTCTTTCTTGTATATCTAACACACACTGCTGAAATGCCTGACATATATCAGACATAAGTATTGGCATAAGTATTTTTGAGTCCAACCTTAAATATGGACACAATTATGGTAGGATAATTGGCTGCTAACAAATTGATCCAAGTCTGTGTGTGTGTTTATTAGAGAGTTTAGACTGTAAGCTCCAATGGGGCAGAGACAGATGTGAATGAGTTCTCTGTACAGCGCTGCGGAATCAGTGACGCTATATAAATAAATGGTGATGATGATGATTGTTTTTTGTTGCGTGAATTTTTTCCCGACATAGGTCAAAGATGCATATGAGTCACCTTTGAATGTTCCCCAATATTTGTAACTAATTAGACATGCACAGGGCTATATTCACCACATAGGGAAACTAGGTGTGTGTGTTTAGGAAAGGATCAGGGGCATCATAGAAATAGTTTAATGTTAATTAATCAATCATTTTTTTTCCTTGTAATTTGTTCACCCTGTGATCAATCACCCATTTTTCCCAGGCAAAAAATGTTTGAGTGGTATTGGATATAGGGACATAAACATGTGCATGATTACTTTTGTAAGCCATATTTACTCTAACCCTAAATATTCACACACACACACATATATATTAGCTTATTGTGAGAGGAATGATGAGTAACAGGTAGAAGTGGTATATGTTATCCACATATTTATCTCCTAGGTTTTCTAAGCTCTAGTGATTCTATGTGTGGTTGTGAAAGGTTGGCCCTATGCTCATTACTGGTTTTCTAAAAGCTGGATAAAGGACCATGGCATGAATATTGAGAAGCCCACTCCTCAATCTCAGTCTGGATGTGCAGTTGACAGGCCAAGTTTGAAAAACCAATCAGATTCTAGCTATCATTTATTTAGTACAGTCTACAAAATGACAGCTAGAATCTGATTGATTGCTATAGGCAACATCTCCACTTTTCAAACTCGCCAGAAAACTCTCAGCTTGATACATTTACCCCTAGATGTGAGCTAGTTGTAACACATTTGCCACAATTGGTGATGTTTCCTTTGGGTACACAAGTAAGCCAGCAAGTAAATGGTTAAAAAAAGAAATTTAAAAGGCCAGATACCAGATTGGATGTATTTTTTTCTGAAAAATGCTATTATGAGGCTATAGCTATGGAGGAATTGATCATTTTATTGTTGCAGAGCACCCAGGCTCAGCAATAGACTCATCACAAAGCTTTGGTAGCTATGAAATCTCATAAGCAGAAAATCATAAGCAGAAAATAACTGGACTAGCAAAGATCCAGCAAAAGGACAGCGTGTGTCAGCAAAATGACTGGAAGGCTCAGTGAAAGGACCATGGCGGAGCTCAAAAAAGTTCTATAATATGCTAGAAGAAGTGGTACAGTGCTTTAACAATGTGAATGCAGTTTACACTGAGACTGGACCAGCTGTACAAACTTCCATTTGTACAAGCCACTTTCTGCAAAATAATACTGCAGCAGATAATACAACAGCCTACCATAAAGGATAAGCAACATGGGAAATATGCATTGAGTTTTAATGTTTGCACTTTTCCTGAATGGTGATCTGCAAATTGCATGCTCTGAACTACAGTAGATCACATAACCATAACAGTTTAAAATGAGAGGTGATCGAAGTTGTGGTATAATTTCTGGCAATAAAATTTTGTGATGAAACAAGTCATTTACAAAGGTTCGGAGTTCTGAGGATGTATTCTTTGTGTTCCACTTAATGGATAAGCTACACAGCCTAAGTGCTCCTAATTTTAGAGGGCAAAAGCTGCCTATCTGGTGAACCTGCTTTGAGATAAAGGGGACTTGGATCCCTGAAAAGAGTGCTTCTCAATATGCTTACACTCCAGATTTGGCCTCTGCCATAATAATGACTTGGCTAAAAGACCACAAGCTTTTACTATTTTGCAAGTGAAAGGACATACAGTTGTAAACTGACTTTTGAAATATGAATCATTGCCTTATGACCTTGCACATGTCCATATACATACGGCTTATGTGTCGGGCAAATCCTGAGAGACAACTTTATTGGATTTATTCCATTGCTGACCCTTTGACTTCACTAAGGAAAAATAGTTTGCCATGATAAAGTAGGCATTTCAAACATTAAAACAAGCTCTCTGTGGACAGCTAATCTTGCTTAAAATAAATATACAGTATATAAAAATCATGCAGTGATGGTGTCACATGTAAGAAACAATGTGGAGCACCATGTGATTTACTTGCCAAAAGGATAAATGAACATAAGAGAAAATAGGGAATAGTAGAGCAAGCTTAATGTGGACATTAGAGGCTCCTATAAAGAAAGTTTTTGTTGGTCCATTAAAATGAATATGTGCAAATATGATTAAAAAAATAGTAGATTTTATTTGAACACAAACCTAGAGCCAAACTAAAAAATGCTCATAATCTGTCAGTGCAACCTGAAGTAATGTGGCTAAACCAGTAAGGATCATTTACAAACTGTAAAACATATCTCTAAAGCACATTTTATTACGCATAACTGCCTCTATTTCTCTGATTAGCATATACATGGGTGCACACCCATATTTTACTTTTAAAAATAGCCCCTGTAAAAATATTCTTCTATCTGTTGAATTGCTGGGCCAGATATACTCATGGTGGAAAGAACAAAAGTAAAATATTTTTTCCTTCATTTGAAAATTACTTAAATATCTTGTTGTGAAAAATGAAAACACACATTATTTGTGACTCTTTGATATCAGGACATTGCAAATGAGAGACAGGAGGCTGAGCAGCTGGCATGAAGGGAAAGTTATAAGAAAGTCATATTTTCCAAAATATCATATGTACAGGAGTCATGTCTGGTATTTAAATGAAGGGAAATTGTGACCTGTTGAGTGGAGGTAATATCATATTTGTAGGACTTTCTGGAAATAAGTTAAGCCAATGTAAAGAAACCCTGACTTGAAAGATGTTTGAAAGATAGTCATAAAAAACATGTACACAGACTTTCTAGTTCTGACATAACACTGAAAGGGGTGCTGTGGGCACTTGAAGATGTCCTGTAAATCTAAAAGATTTTGAGAGTAAATTTCATATTGAGTAGTGTTCCATTGAATTCATGCTCTCTCAGCAGGCAGAAAACTGATCACTCATGAATGAATAATTTTTCTGCTGTTTATTCCTTTTTGTTTCAAAAGAATCAATTGTATTATATTTTTTTATGTCAGTTTTTAAAATTATTTATCTTAAGCATTATGGAGATATTATCCTTATAAAATTACACTTAATAAGCTCAGGTCTCTTTGTCCTTATGCATTCACGTATCAGACTTAGCTTGGTATTAGAACATTACATAAATGAAACTGGAGATCATTTGGTTTATGGTAATTCTAGGTCAGGGTAGTTAATTTGGTTTATGATAACTCTTATTAAAGTAATATGTGTGAGTTTAGTTTAGATGAAGGGAGAACTAAAGACTTTCTGAGTAAAAGTATCAGATCTTTAGAAAAAAAACCTTGGTGGTGGAATAACTGGAAAGGCAAAAGTCAGTGTTTGGGATAGATAGGGAAAATATTAATAATTTTTAAACAGATCAAGTCATGCAGGCTCAGCTGACAGCTGGATTGTGACAACTTTGATGTCAGGTGGGTGAGCGGAAGCATATTTTCTGAACATTTATTCAATTTTATTGGGCAACACAGTGGCCTAGTGGTTAGCACTTCTGCCTCACAGCACTGGGGTCATGAGTTCAATTGCCAACTATGGCCTTATCTGTGTAAAGTTTGTATGTTCTCCCTGTGTTTGCGTGGTTTTCCCCTCGGTGCTCCAGTTTCCTCCCACACTCCAAAAACATACTGGTAGGTTAATTGGCTGCTTTTAAAATTGACCCTAGTCTCTATGTGTGTGTGTTTATGTTAGGGAATTTAGACTGTAAGCTCCAATGGGGCAGGGACTGATGTGAATGAGTTTTCTGTACAGCGCTGCAGAATTAGTGGCGCTATATAAATAGCTGATGATGATGATGATGATGATGAATGTCTCCTCCAGAATCTTTACCATAGTCAAAGCCATTGTGGCATGTGCACATCCTGTTGTCTGTTAGTGAAACCTTTGGATGCCATGTGCTCCCAAACAAACTTTGCTTGAGCAACATGGAGCCCAGTATGTTCATAGCTCTGTTGAGCTTGTGTATGGTTTTTGGTTTCCACAAGCCTGGCTTAACTCACAAATTTGGCCACTTCTAGGTAAAATCAGAGAGTGTCCCAGTTGTAAAGGAAGGAGCACTCCTACTTGTCCAAGCTGAGACTTCTCTAAACGGGCAGGAGAGTAAAACAAAATGGAATTTCCTGCACAGCTGTTGTTTCATTCTCAAAAGGTCCTGCAGGTGCAGTCACATATAAAGAAGGCTTGCAGCATGGTGGGGTTATCAGGTCTCCAATTTCCACCTTTGTTCTTCCTCTGTTAACCATGATTACCTGCAAGGAAACACGTGCAGTCATCATTGCTTTGTACAAAAAGGGCATTACAGGCAAAGATATTTCTGCTAGTAAGATTGCCCCTAAATCAAACATTTATCGGATCATCAAGAACTTCAAGGAGATAGGTTCAATAGTTGTGACGAAGGCTTCAGGGAGCCCAAGAATGTTCAGCAAGCAATAGGACCATCTCCAAAAGTTGATTCAGCTGTGGAAATGGGGCACCACTAGTGCAGAGGTTGCTCAGGATTGGCAGCAGGCAGGTGTGAGTGCATCTGCACGCACAGTGAGGCAAAGACTTTTGGAGGATGGTCTGGTGTCAAGAAGGCCAGCAAAGAAGCCACTTCTCTCCAGGAAAAACATCATGGACAGACTGATATTCTGCAAAAGGTACAGGGATTGGACTGCTGAGGACTGGGGTAAAGTAATTTTTTCTGATGAATCCCCTTTTAGATTGATTGGTGCATCTGGAAAAACACTTATCCGGAGAAGGAAAGGTGAGCGCTACCACCAGTCCTGTGTCATGCCAACAGTAAAGCATCCGGAAACCATTCATGTGTGGGGTTGATTCTCAGCCAAGTGAGTGGGCCCACTCACAATTTTGCCTAAGCACACAGCCATGAATAAAGAATGGTACCAAAACATCATCCAAGAGCAACTTCTCCCAATCATCCAAGAACAGTTTGGTGATGAACAATGCCTTTTCCAGCATGATGGAGCACCTTGCCATAGGGCAAAAGTTATAATTAAGTGTCTCGGGATCAAAACATCGACATTTTGGGTCCATGGCCAGGAAACTTCCTGGATCTTAATCCCATTGACAACTTGTGGCCAATGCTCAAACAAAAACCCACAAATTCTGACAAACTCCAAGCATTGATTAGAGAAGAATGGCCGGCCATCAGTCAGTATGTGTCCCAGAAGTTGATTGACAGCATGCCAGGACGAATTGCAAAGGTCTTCAAAAAGAAGGGTCAACACTGCAAATATTGACTTGTTGCATACACTTAATGTAATTGTCAATAAAAGCCTTTTACACTTATGAAATGCTTGTAATTTTACTTCAGTATACCATAGCAACATCTGACAAAAGGGTCTAAAAACACTGAAGCAGGAAACTTTGTGAAAACCAATATAAGTGTCATTATCAAAACTTTTGGCCTTGACTGTAGGCCTGGAATATAAACAGCTATCTCTGAAATGCTATGCTGTGCTTGATAGGGAATTTATATAATATATTTTAATATATTTTAATTATATATATTTATATTATTCTTTTTTAAATGATGGGTATTCAAATAAAAATACATGCAGTTCCTTAGGAGTGATAGCAGAAAATAAACTATCAGCAATGCCATAATTTTCTAGAAATGCTCTGGCTCCCGAACTTCACTGATCCGAGTACCGAACCAATCCAGCTCGGTACTTTTGCGCGTCCTCGGAAGTAAAACCGAGACAAAATGTCATTGTTGCGTTGTCGGATCTCGCGAGTTTTGGATTCTATAAGTACTGCCCTCCATGGAGATACAGCTCCATTTCACAGAGAGACACACAGAAAGGGTAGCAGGGTTGTTGGCAGTCTCCAGTGCATTTGGGCATAGCTCACCCAAAAACAGGAGAGATGGCATTTTTCAGTGCTGAAAGCAAAATTGTAATAATAGGACTGGCAGTGTAATTAAAAGTCTCCAGTGACATTCTACTGTGCCATAGCTCATACAGAAACAGGATAGGTGGCAGCGTCCTTGTCACTCTCCAGTCACATTGCTCTGTGCCATTGCTCATACAGAAACAGAAGGGGTGGCAGTGTTCTTGTCACTCTCCAGTCTTCAGTCACATTTTTCTTGTCACTCTCCAGTCTCAGTCATTATGATACTAATCCCTTTACGTCATGTGCTAAAGCCTATGTTCAAAAACACAATGGTTTTAAGTCAGGGAAACAAAAATGTGAAAAAAGCTTGTTACTTTTAAAGAAAAAACATCTCTCTAATAAAGATGAAAGTTTACTGTAGAAAAACATAAAATTGCCAACATGCCATTCTACCCAAAATATTAGCAAGCATACCAGCATCAGCTAGCTCCCTTCTCTCAACTAGATCCCAGCACATGCAATCTACACTGTCATCATCCTCACCCTCATCAGTGTGTACATCATCCTTACACAATACTAATTCATCCCACTGGAATCCAACATTACAGAAGTAATGGCCTTCCTTGTGGAATTTGTAGTTCATTTTACGACAGAGCTGTCATGATTTTTGGGCAATTCTTTTACACCAGGCCAAATGTCAAAATGTTGTGCTGACTCATCTGTATCACGCATCTCACCAGTTTCGCCCCGTGTGGTTCACTGTGTGCTTTGGTTTCCATTGGTGACCGCTTTCTGCTGTTCAGCCTGGCGTTCCTCTATTATCGGACGCCATCTTGCCTAGTGGCCTGCGCATGCGTTTCCTTGAGAACCTTCGAAACCTTTGCTCCGCGGTGATTGGATCATCTGCCGCCAGTTCGCTTTATAAGTGCCCTCCTCCATTTAATGTGTGTCAGATCATCAGGTCTCTCTACCTGATAGGAAGCATTTCCTCTGACTCCTGTTGTTTCTGACATTGTAGATGGTGCAGCTTGTTGCTACTCAGAATTCCTGTGCTGCTTACTGCTTCTCAGCAACTACCTGTACAGCTCACCACTTCTCAGCATTACCTGTGCAGCTCAGAATACCTGTGTTGCTTACTGCTTCTCAACAACTACCTGTGCAGCTCATCACTACTCAGCAACACCTGTGCAGCTCACCACTTCTCAGCATTCCCTGTGCAGCTCAGAATACCTGTGCTGCTTTCTGCTTCTCAGCAATTACCTATGCAGCTCATCTCTACTCCGCAATACCTGTGCAGCTCACTGATTCTCAGCAGTACTTGTACAGCTCACTACTTCTCAGCCATTCCTGCTTCTTAGCAGTTACCTGTGCAGCTCATTGCTTCCCAGCATTATCACTGCAGAGCATCGCTCATCATTGGTCCTGTTCCAGCGTTATAACACCAGTGTGGATTTCAGTGCTATTGCTCTCTGCAGCTCATAGCTTCACCACCATATTGGTTCAGCTTCCCTCACAATCAAGACCTGTAGATTTACCGCAGAGCATCGCTCATCATCGGTTCTGTTCCAGAGCTATACACCTGTGTGGACCTCAGTGCTCCAGCGCTCTGCAGTGCATCTCTTCCCCTCTACTTTTGTTCTGGCTAACAACTACTTGGTGGTTCTGCGCATTCGCTGCTCTGCGCCCCCTAGAGGACCGCGACCTGCGGTGGAGAGCAGCCAAGGCCATTTTCCCTTGTGGGAATCCCTGGTGAACACCTCTCCACCATTAGACTCCGCACCTCTCTGAGGGTAAGCTGTCACTCTAGCAGCAATCAGGACCATTCCCATATTACGGCTTTCCTGACAATTTGCATCATCACTGAGTGTCTTGGGAAAGCTAAGTTTTTCCTAGCAGCAGTTGCCAAAGAAACTGAGGGAGGATGAGTCGTCATTTCATGTACCACTTGAGCTGTCAGCTTGCTGACCAGGAGCTTATTGCATCTCTTGAGATCTGGGTCGGCTGTAAAGAAAGAGTAGACATAGCTCTTAACCTAGGATCATGCACAGTAGCCAAAATGTAGTGATCTGATTTCAAGATGTTGATAACTCTCGGAAAGTACTTGATCTACAAGACCTACATAGTTAGCGGAATTGCTTAGTTTCTTCTCCTTCAATTTCTCTAGCTGCTTTTTCTTTTTTTTACTTAGAGTGCTTTCAGCACCTTGCACAACACGGAAAATATTCTCCATTGTCCTGGACTAAAGTAAATTCCCCATCCAATTTGATTCTTCATGCAACAGCTGCAATCTCCTACCTGCTGTTGCATGAATACACAAAAATTACCCAAATTATTTCTGGACACAGACAGCATCTCCTGCATGTCACTGTTATTTTTTAAAAAGCTCGGTACCACCAAGTTGATTGTGTAAGCAAAACAGGGAATGTGATGGAATTCTTTGAAAAAGGGATGTTATTGCAACATGGCTTATCCTGTTTGGACTCTCCTGAGGATATGTCATTTATGATAATGCCACCAATATTGTGAGAGCATTACTGCTGGGTGAAATCCATCACATTCCCAGTTTTATTCACGCAATCTACTTGTTGGTACAGAGCTTTTTGAAAAATGACAGGGACGTGCAGGAGATGCTGTCTGTGGCCCGAAAAATTTTGTGACATTTCCGGCATTCTGCAACAGCATGTAAGAAATTTCAGCAGCTGCAAGAACAATTTTTTTTGCCCTGCCACCAACTGAAGCAAGTGGTGGTAACAAGGTGGAATTCCATCCTTTACATTCTTGTGAGGATGGAGGAACAGTGAAAAGCCAAACACGCTTACTCCACATTGGGAAAGGAGGGGGAAGGTATTTTAGTCCAGCACATTGGAAAATACTTTCTGTGTTGTGCAAGGTGCTGAAACGATTGAGAATTGAGTTCAGACACTGATAGCTTGAGGAAAGTGATTCCCTTAATTAGACTTTTGGAAAAGCACCTTGAAAAATTGAAGGAGGAGATGAGAAAAAGATATTACGCTAAGTATGTTGCACTTGTAAATAAAATACTTTAATTGCTTCGCCAGGATTGAAGAGTTATCAACTTGTGGAAATTGTATCACTACATTTTGGCGACTATGCTTGATCCTAGGTTTAAGAGCTATGTCTTCTCTTTATATCTCACTGTCCCAGATCACAAGAGATGCAATGAGCACCTGATGAGCAAATTGAGAGCTGAAGTGGTAATTGACATGAAGGCGTCCCCTACTCCAGTTTCTCAGGCTACTGATGCTAGGAAAAAATAAGCTTTTCTAAGGATGATGCAGATGATTCAGCGCAACATTTTGACATTTGGTCTGGTCTAAAAGAATTGCCCAAAAATCGTGACAGCTCTGTCATAAAATTAGCTACAGATTTCACAAGGAAGGCCTTTACACACATTTAGATCAAAGTAGAGAGACTTCTGTAATAGTGGATTCCAACCAGGATTAATTATTATTGAGTAATGATGATGTACACACTGATGAGGATGAGGATGATGACAATGTAGATTGCTGGGATCTAGCTGAGAGACGGAAGCTAGCTGATACTCGAATGCTTATTAATATATGGGTAAAATGACATCTTGGCAATTTCATGTTTTTTTACAGCAAAGTTTCACCTTTATTAAAATCGTGTTTTTTTACATTTTTGTTTTTGACATTTGTATTACAGAGACTTCTGTAATAGTGGTTTCCTGCAGGGTTGATTTAATATCGTGTTAGGATGAAGCTTGTTTTCAATCATTCTTTCATTTGCTTCTCTCTCGTATGTGTGACCACATACTTTCTTTTTCAATGGGTTCACCATCTCCAACCCACCGGAGCACCCCGGATTGGTCTTTGTCTGATAAATACACACATCCCGAGGGGTCAGCGCTCATCGCAATGTATTAGCTGTAGAATTACCACAGTTATCCAAGTAATGGGTGGAGCGATCAAAAGAAAAATTACTGATTTAATGAGCCATTCTCAGTTTCACTGTACTGGCCGTGTGCTCTTGGTGACGTTGATCTTCTTATCTTCATCTCACAAATCTTCGTCTGCAGGGGCCGGTGACACACCCATTTGTTTTCTCAGGTGTCTTAGCTGTTCTTTAAACTGGTCATATTTATCATCCTGTCTCTGTTGGGTAGCTATTTGTAGCTTGTTTTGTGGGGGCCTGAGCAAACCAAGCTCTTCAGCACTCCTTGTCGCTGGAGTGTTTGGTTTGTTAAACCGTACATGTCCTTTCCTAAGGACAATTCCAGCTTCCACCACTTTTCTTTTTTTTCTGCCATTGCTGTCTGGCAAACTTTCCTAGATGTCCTGTGAACTGCCATGTGTTTGTGCTCGCTTCAGTTTTTGTCCGAAAAATAATATTGTGACCTGTGAGGTAGTCAAAACTGACTGGAAATTAGTGTTATTGAGGTTAATAATAATGTAGGAACAAAAAAAAGAGCAGAATGATGTGATTTTAGCGTATTTTAGCAATTTTTTTAAAAAACAAATACAGATCCAAAACCAAAACACGAAGTTAATCGAGATTCAAAACCAAAACATAGGGGTCAGTGAGAATCTCTATAATTTTCTTCCAGTGTGCAATAATAATTTGCATTGTGACATGCTTCTCAATTCATCAGATATTCTATAAGCATTAAGTGGTGTAGATTCAGTATTTTGCAGAACTCTTACTCGTTGGAAGCATATACAATCCACACATTTCACAAACAGGACAATATCTCTCCTGGATGGAGAATTTTTACAAATGTATCTGATCTGCAGATCAACCTTCAGCATTCGACAAAGGCACTCCATTCTCTCTTTTTGGTATTCAGCACAGACATATTGTTACAATGCCAGACTATTTGCTCTCAGCAACCGACATAGAGTGTATCTTAAATAAACCAGCAATGACTCCCGCAATAAGCAAGCACTTATTGGGCTACATTCCAGCTTACCAGAGATCCCAATACTGTGGATGTGGGAAAGGATTCACACACCCAGACAAATAGCTGAATAAAGACTACAGTTTATTTTACACAAATATTCACCAACAGTGCTATAGTACTTTAAAAAAAATGGGTTTGCAATCACACAGCATCATTAAAATATAACATACAGGGCAATGGAACATCACAGTTACCAGACTCTATAATCATCACCTAAGGTATCTCTCTGGGGAACAGTTTAATAGCAGCAAGGCTTCTCTCCCACTTACTGCTGGAAAAGAGGTCCTCCTTCAATGCTTTTGGCAGAAACACATATTATCACAAAACATAAAAGTAACAGCAGGAGCTGTAACCCCTATCCAGTTCTTTGTTCAAATCTCCTCTAAGTTCTTTCGTCTGGGTCTCTCCTCTGATCATGGATCTTAATCGTGGCTTAGGTTCCCACCGTCATGGCTTCTGGGTACAAGGAATCACCTACCTCTTCTGGCTACTTGATTGGCAGCTCTTATTTATTGGCACTGCCCATCCCACTCATGGACCACCTTCTGTGAGATCAATTTAAAACCAATGTCAGGATAATTTTAGAGCATACAACAAACCCCCCAAAAATGCGGGATATAAAACTAAAGTGAATATTATTTATAACACACATCAATAAAATTAATAAATAGTTTACAGAAAAAAAATATTCACTATTTCTCTATTTAAAGTTGCAAATGTTATTCAATTAGGTGTGCTAGTTGCCAATAATCATACCATGAGAATTCAAATATAATTTGGAGATTGTGGGCCTGATTCGTCAAGAAAGCAAAACATTGTAATGTGCATTTTCTTAAAAAAACGTACATAATTCGGGCATAAGCTTGTCCGTATTCAAGGTCGAGCCTATGGAGGCATATAATAAATATGGGAGTGTATCACTTACATGGCGTAAAATCGAACGCACATAGTTTTTATTTGCTCCCTCATCGGCTTCACAAGCACTACATGCATTTGTAAAACCAATTCACAGAGGAATGCACAGATGTGCAATTCCCTCATCACCCTCATTCACCATTCTCATAGGTATTTTGAATGAAGCCAATATATTAGCATGATATATATATATATATATATATATAAATATATATATATATATATATATATATATATATATACACACACACACACACATATATATATATATATATATATATATATATATATAATTTGTATCATTTTATGTGATGTGATATTTTTACTGAAATTATATATTTTCAGTAAGCTGAGGAGAGATGCAAGCAGTATTAGAAGAATGAATTCTAAGAACAGATGTTTTTGATTAACTTCTGTTATGCAAACACATTGCTTGCTTCTTTTAAACCCCCATCACAGACCTTGGACCTCAACGGACTTTGGAACACCTATATACTATCTCAACTAATTGCAATCTGGCATTTGAATTGTAATACAACCTACTTTTCACTGTTTATAAAAGTAACAGATGGTCACTAAAGGGCAGAATTTCAGATTTTAATTTTGATGATAATATTATCACAGCACTAGCGTTTATTTTGTTAATGAAACCTTTTATACTTTTTATTAAAGTTAGATTGCTGCAGAAATTCAATATTCCTTTAACACTGTATTAATTTATACAATCATGTTTCATGACATAATTGTCATACTAACACTTTGTATTATGCATTACCACTTTAACCTGTACTGATGCAAGGTGTAATTGCCTGACATTGCATGATCTCAAAAACCATAATGAAAACATACCTCTATCACATTACTATACATTTGTGTATAAAAAATAAAACACATACAAAGTTTTTTTAACTAAATCATTTTTTTATGTAATTAACAATATGAAGAGAAACTTTAGTAAAAAAAAAACTACCAAACATAATAAAATTATAATAGCTTTTTAAGTTACTCTAATTTTTTCCAGCTCAGCACAGTTCAGAGGTGTTACATAATTCTAGCCAGAGGACTGCATTTTGGAGGCAAAGGCAAATATATTGGGGGTGGTGGGATGGGATTGCTTTGCAGCAAACACTTGTTAGGCCCATTATGTCAGACAATTGTAGAAGGCACATTTATTAAAGAAATGCCCGAACTTTTATGCTGCAAAACAAAATAATTGATATAACACTAGGTTATCATCAAGATACTTACATTTTCCTGCAGGAGCCTTAGATGTTCCTGCCTCCTCCTTCTCCTCTACTAAGCGGTCCCTCCCAGGATGGTGACACATTATTCTCATTCTGGGGTGGGAAAAGGGATTGTTTGGTGGGTGGGGAAAGAAATTGTTCAGGAGGGTAGAGGAAGGGATTGTTCAGGGGTTGGGGATAGGGCTGCCTCATCCAGACGCTTCTCCCTAGCCCCCTCTTCCTGTGGCTCTGTCCTAGCCCCCTCCTCTTGGGGCTTTTTACTAGCCATTCATTGTGGCAGCGCAGGTGGTGAAAACAGAGGCGTTCTCTTGGAAGAAATTGGAAAAAATATGACACATGTGGTAACAGGACTAAGGGGTATATTTTAACTAAACTGCTGGTTTGAAAAAGTGGAGATGTTGGCTATAGCAACCAAACAGATTCTAAGTGTTATTATTTAGACTGCACTAAATGTATGAAAGCTAGAATCTGATTGGTTATCATAGGCAACATCTCCACTCTTTCAAACCCGCAGATTAGTAAATATACCCCTAAGGGAGAATATAGTACTTTCATGTCACTGCATATAAAATATTATATTGTTATACATGAAAAGATAATATGTAATAATAAAACTGATAATCCTACAATTCAACAGAAGGGAGTGAATTATAATGTACAAAACATTTTGGAGCAATTAAACAATGTATGAGGACTGAACAGTTTGACAACCTAAATTTAATTGAAAAATTAATCAATGTAACGCTTAGTGTTACATTGATTAATACAGCTAGGTCCCTTAGTTTGAAGTCTCCTAATATTCGGCAGGCCAATCACCGTTTCAAGTACAAAGAAACTTGAGTGTTGGGAGACTGGGCAAAATGAACAGACAATGGCCCGCCCCACAAATGTTGATAAAAAAAACCTGTTGATATTATTAGAGTGTATTTAACTACAAAGGTTGAAGGAGATCATAAACGACATTGTCAGCAGACATAGGATGATGTTATCGGGGAAAATTTATTATTTAAATGACATATAAGCTACAAGACATGCTTCGGACAGATGAACATGCTAGGCAGGTAGAATACTGTTGTTAAGTTTTTTATCGTACCTTGTATCCTTCCAGATAATGTATTACATGTGGATGAAGGGCATACAAAAGGTTGACTCCTAGCTCCAAAGGTATATGTTCCATAGAAAAAGAAAAATATTTCTTGGATTGTGGCTCTCTTTTATGGTAACCTGACTGATATCCACAGACAGTGTGGTCATATGTGAGGGGGACATACATCACAGAAAAATGAAACATACTACTGAGATCCCACAATACAATTTTTAAGGTGATAGTTTTGTGCACTATCAAAGGGTGACCTGTGGAAGTGAAATAATTGGATGAAGTAAACCAAATTGATTAATATTGTTTTACCGTGCAATTGCAATTAGTACACCACGTGTTATGATGCAATCGCATGGATTAATAACACACACATTTACATTCGCACTTGTAAATAATACACAATAATTTAGGTTCCAATCCACATTTATTTAGGTTCCAATCCACATTTATTTATTAGTAAAATGTATTAGAGATTGTTTATAGATAAATGATAATATATTAAAAGTATCTAAGGCTCAGGATAAAGGAAATGTATCATGTTTAGTGTCATTTTGATCTGCACATTACCATCTCGAATCCGCTACTTTCGGCTTTGCGATCGCTTACTGCGATTAATAGTTATGGGAGATAAAAGATTAATGATCAAAATTATATTGTTTGTAAACTTGTTTGGGTTAGTTTCCTTAAGCTTCACAAGTGTTCAGCAGTTGGGGGCGAGGTGGTCACACCTTATCAGAGGAATCCTTTGAATTAAACTATGACCAGCTGGCAACTGGAACATCATTAACCCTGAGCCAATGAAGACCCTAGACGTGATGCTTGTGTATATAGAGACATCATCAGTAGTTTTTTCTATACTGAAACTTCATAAAAGCAAGCTGCTTCCCCAGCGAGCTCTCTGATCCTGACTACAGACAGTATAACTCTATCTTATCCTGGGCCCTGGTGAAGCGTTAGAGAAATTGTAATGTATTCAGTATTTTATACTTTCCGGTGTTAGTGAAATATCTTTTATGCGTAAAAATGGCTTATTGTAAATCCTGCTATATTATGCCATTAAATATCTTTGTGCTTTGGAACCACAATAATCGCATTGGGCAATGTTTATTTGGTAAGCTATAAAATGACTTTAATGCAGTCAAAATGCTTCTCTAACTCCATCACATAGCATAAAATATACGCCATATTATCCCCATCTATACATGTATCCTTTACCAGTACTAAATTCTGTCTTCTTTATTTCTCAAAATTTGGACTTTCAACTACATTGTCTTGTCAAGACAATGCAGTTGAAGGTCCACAAGATGTTTTTGGGAACCAAATCTGCATCAATGTCAGGTATGTACACTGTGTAGGAAGGCAAAATATTGGCCTATCTGAACTGTCTGCTTAACATATTTCTTACACGTCACTAATAGAAACATATAAATATTATTAATATATGTTCCATATTTATGTATGTGGGTCTTGGGGACCATCTCTGCTGCAAGTCTCGGATAGTCCCTTTTACGCCTGGGATAGACAAAACTTCAACTGGAATAATGATTCTTCAACCCTCTCTCCCCATAAATATACATATGAGTCCCCTAGTGTGATTCAGAAGGACAGCATTATGGCGCAGAGCATATAAGTAAATCAAGGTAGGAAAGCTCTGCCCTATCGAAATGTGTATTGTGTGCGTAGTCTTTGAACTTTTCTTAGTATGGGTGCTGGTCATCTTCTTCTAACTTTCATAGATGTCTAACTCTATTCATTTATACCACTGTCCATCCAATGACCTCTGCCTTTTACTGTAGCTTCACTGTCTATGATGGATGATCTGTAACATTCAAAATGTATTGTAGGCATTGTCTTTGAAGTTTTATAGTAAAGTCTATCATCATCAACATTTATTTATATAGTCTGCTTGTCTAAATATCCACTGATGCCTCAGTCCATTTAATAACATCTGATTATTACTGCCTCTTCACTCTCCATGATGAATGCTGTGTAAAGTTTCAAATTTAGTTTGTGCGTAGCGTTTCAACATTTTTATCTCTAGCACCTTACACTAAATTTTTGTTGTTGTTTAATTTAACTAATGGGCTTGCTTCAGTTGGTGGCATGATAGGTGACATTTTTTTGCAGCCGCTGCAATGCTGTAAATGCGGTCACTAAATGTCGAAAATGCTCAGAAAAATCCTCACATGCAAGCACCCTATTTTAATTATAGATGTCACTGAATGACCCTTTAAAAATTGACAAGTATTGAAAAATAGAAAAGAATAGAATATATAGTGGTTTTTCGGGTTTGCAGCTGCCTTTGATCATAACACGCAAACACGCTTTTTTTCCATAGATAGGTCACTAAAATGTCCCTTTAAAAATTGAGAAATATTGAAAAATAGAAAAGACTAGAATATAGAGCTTTTTTTGAAGTGTGCAGCTGCATTGACACTCGCACGCAAACACACAGTGTTTTTCAAAATTAATTCAGATGTAACTGCCCCACACAAGATTATTTTCACTAGAAAAACTGTTTTACTCCACTAAATATACTATTTAGTTCAGAATGATATCTAACTCAGTCTATATACTAGTACTATTATATATATGTGTGATGAAACGAGTGTGATACGCTAACCATTCTGTGTCTCGTTTCTCACATAATGTGGATTATAGTACTTTTTATAGCCCTTGCTTTTGTTCCCCAGCTCACCAGACTACAACTGCATTGTCCAATTACATGTAGTTAAGGGGACATTGTAGTTCAATGTAAATATGTATATTGTGTATTATATATTGATGACTTGCAGTAATGTTATTCATTGTCCTTAAACTGAAGCCAGGAGGTTTATGGGTAAAGATCAGGTGGTGTCCACAATACAGGTGAGAGGGCTGGAGCTGCATTCATTTCCCCCCCTCCTTCCTCTACAGGAAGAATGGAACAGCTGGGGACCCTGTGACATCACAAAGTAGTGTAAGGGGTTAATTTTAGGAGGGGCTCACTGCTACCTTATCCTTGGAAGTAGGGCAAGCCAATTAGCATCAATTGTTGTCACTTACCGGACTGTGAGTGCTACTTCTAAGGTAGCTAGGAACCGTGTCCGTCCATTATAATGAGGTACTGCGCATGTGCAGTCCCTTTTAACCTTCAGTTCTGTTCCTTTAACTTAATTGGCTGATCAGGCAACACTCCCTATATTAAGCACCTGTGGTCAATACCACTTTGCCTGATCTTGGAGTCTCATTTCTCATGAGTCTCTGAAGGTGTTCCTGTGCCTCCTCGTGTGTTCAGCTTATGCTGATTCCTGTTTGCCGTTTGTGGTTTCCAGACCACTTCTACTCCTCGTGTTCCTAGTGACTTCAGCAGCTGATTCCTATCCGCTGCCTCCGTGTATCTACAGTTACAGATTACTTCAAACTCTCCTGTGTTTCACCGTGACTCCAGCAGCTGATTCCTATCCGCTGCCTCCGTATATCTACAGTTACAGATTACTTCAAACTCCCCTGTGTTTCATCGTGACTCCAGCAGCTGATTCCTATCCGCTGCCTCCGTGTGTCTAACAAGTTACAGATCTCTCCAACTCTCCTGTGTTACATTGCTACTGTTCCAGCTGATTCCTGTTAGCTACTTCAGCGTGTCTACAGAGTCCTGCTCGTCTCAGCGCTCCAGTCTGCATTCTACCTATCGTCAGCTGACCCGCTGCCTACTGCTTCTACAGTGTGCCCATTTGTGTCAACTTGCCTGTTAGCATCGAGTCTACGCTCCTCGGCTTCCAGCTCTGCTACATCGCTTCAGCTCTCCCGTGGTCTCCTGCTGTTCAATTCGATATACTACTGCTTCCTGAGTATTTTGTCGTCCTTGCTGGCCTACTTACAGTGCGCTGCACCTACCTGCCGCTTCCATTCTGCAAGGACTTCTCATCCCGTCAGTTCCCTGCCGCTCAGGTATCCCTGCAGCTATCTCTAACAGCCTGCTCATCTGAACCACGGTATGCATACTTTTCATTGACTGTGCTGGTGTATTGCATATCCATCTGGACAGAGTTGTTCTCCTCCGGAGTTTCCATCCTCTGAGACTATTGCTATTATTGACTGTGTTTCCTTTTGCTGGACTATTCTAGTGACTTTGTTTATCTGTGCAGTGCTGTTCATTCATTATTATTATTGTGTGCAGTTCAACGTGGGATCAAGTTCAGTGTACCCGTGTAGACTCTGCATTGCATTTATCTCCTCGTGTCCTTCCTCACATATATATTCAGTGGTACAACTTGCTAGAGGCAGACCACTGATTCCTGTTTCCCTGTGTCACCAGTTGCATATATCCTCTCACATAAGCAGTGGTACAACTTGCTACACGCAGACCACTGACTTCCCCGTTACCTTCACCTGGATTCCATTCCTTCACTACAGACAGCGGTACAACTTGTTATACGCAGACCGCTGACTTCCACCTCCTTATTACTCCTGGACATTCCTTCTCACTATAGCAGTGGTACAACTTGCCGTGCGCAGACCACTGACTACCCTCACGTGTCCTTGTCCATCCAGATCCTCGTGTTCAGTTACCTATTGTTTACCAGTGCTGCTAGTCATAGACTTTCTGAGCATTCTCTAACCATCTGCTGTTTCCAGTTCCATTATCACCCTGCCACCAGAGTATCATATACCAACTCTACTGCTCTGATAGACCATCAGCGGGTGATACTGGGTAAAGACTCCTAGTGCCCGTGACAATTGTTCTCCTTTGGACTAGTCCAGACATTCTGTCTGCATCCCAGCAAGGGGCTTCTGTGAAAGGACAACTCATCTTCAGTGCCCTGTCCAAACCCCTTACTCCTGCACTGACCAATGGTTAAGAAGAATAGACCCAGCGGTTTGCATAGGGGGGGGAAAGACTGTGGAAATTAGACCTGAGATATAAAGAACGACTCCAGGGGGAAGGGTGTTCATTCTGGGATTTCAAAGATCTAGTTTTTGAGTTGTCGTTCTCTACTAGTCTAGATATGCAGCTGGGAGAGATCCATGGGTCGTGAAGTCTGGACAGCCAGGTGACTATAACTCCTTAAGCTAGTGGGGTAAGGGACAGATGATGTGGTAAACCTGCCTGGCATTTATTTACTGTGTGTACATAATATTCTAGTGTTGTTTGTATGACAATAAATATACTGTTGTATTTTTATAACTGCATTTGCCTGAATGACTATACGAATCCTAGAAGGTACTGGGTAGACTTCCCTGGCATAGGAAGGCACCAGTGGGTGGCCAGCCAGCGTGAAGTGGGTAGCATTGGGCCAGATAAACCCGGTATCTTCACAATATGCATTAATAAAAACCAGTAGCAACTAGTCCAGTTAAACTCCTTCAAAGATTGAAATTAAAAGCAATTGATCAGCAAACTATTCTACGAATGAATCAGGCTCTGTATATTTACAGTTCACACCTATATGCCAGTAATCAAGGCTAGCTATCTGGAATGAAAGTGCTCCTACTCTCCAGGGATAAAAGGTGACAGAACTTTATAGTCCCTGGAAAAATTAATATTTTATGCATAGCTTCAAAGAGCTTGTTAATAAAAATAAATACATGTATAAAGTAACTATATAATGAATAGTACATTTAGTATTTACGGTATTTTTTCTCTTTGCCCTCATATTGTTACAGCTGATTACATTCTAGTTACAAATACAAAGAGAAGTACTGTTAGTATTTGCATATGATTTGCATGTGATCACTTTATCCTTTTTCCAGCTCGCTGCATTCATATGCATGTTGTCCTGGTTCATCTTCATCACCTTGGCATCAAGGGTATTAGAGATATAAGTAAGTGATTATACGATGCGATTGTTGTGGTTCCCAAGCACAAAAACAATTTTTTAAGATGCAAGGGGGATCACATACTTAAAGCAAATAGATTTTAAAATATTATTTAGATGCAGCAAAAAAAGGAAAAATTAACAGAACAAAAATATCAAGACTAGCCTGCGTCGAAAGCCTAGCACAAGAGTTTTACTAGGATACTCTGCCTTCCAATGGGTAGAACAGTAAAATGTATTCACTGGGTGTCATGTACCGAACCCACAGACCACCCTGCAAGGGTCCAGCACACTTACCTGGGGGTGATTGCTGCTTCTCCTGGCACTGAGTGCCATGTCTCTTAAATAACAGGCACCATCTTGGATTCTGTACAGACCCGTGTTTTATCGCCTCTGTCATTCAGCCACAGGCTGAGTAGTTATTCCTCCCACTTATCTCTCCCAGGTATTTTAAGACACCTGTGCCTCTCCCAAATTGCTAGATCTTCTTGTCTTTCAGCATGCTCAGTTGAGGAATATTAGGCTCCCTGCATCCACTTTTCATACTAGGAAAACCAGCGTCTCTAGCTTCCCATCTCAATCTGGCTATCCAGACAATCTGAGCCTGATTCATTAAGCAAAAAATTGAGTTTCTTAAGTTTTCTTACTCAAGTTTTCTGGACAAAACCATGTTGCAATGCAAGGGGTGCAAATAAGTTTATTACTTTGCACATAAGGAAAATACTGTCTTTTTTATGTAGCACACAAATTACTTGATCGCTTATTTGTACACTGAAATTTAAAGTCGATCTAGTACATCTAGTTGATCTAGTTTTGAAGCCTCATTCCATCGCCAGGTTTTTGGTTCATTTTTTCCCATTGTATTAAGACTTCTTTTATGAATGGAAGCCTCGTGCTTAAAAATGCCTATGAATATCCTATTGCGAAAATTAGAATCTATGGGAATATGATGGTACAAAGATATTAATATATTAATACAACAAACGATGCAGTTATATCCAATGTCTAAGTTAGTTTAGCCTTGGTATTGATTGTTTTTGAGTAAATGACAAAATCAATGGGATAGCAAAGTTATAGTATCAATTAATCTTGCCAGAGCCTGTATATAATTAACATTCAGGGTTCCCCGGACAGTCCTGGTTATGTCCAATAGTACCAGAAACTGAAACTCTATAGATTGATATTAAATTCATAGCTAGGAGATCCTCCCCGGGTACCATGCTGCTTTTAAATCTGTGTTCGTAATGTGTGTGTACATATGGAGGGGGGGTAGGTCTGTGAATACTGAGCATATTTTCATGTGATAACATCAAGATCTAGGGGATTGTTGTTCCTATAAAACATACGCCCACAGATATGATACACATCCTTGGAGACAATTTAGAATACAGAGTAACCTAGAATAGTGCTACATAAAGTTCTAGTAAATCTACCCACAGCCCAGAGTCCCCATTTGTTCAAAACAAGTATTTGCCTGGATAGTCACTAGCCCGTATCCAGTTTGCACTTTACCAACAGATACTTTCTAAGCTTACTCATGTGTCCCATTCTCTGGAGACCACATGTACCTTTGATAAGATTTAATTGATTGATATCACTAGTGTTCTCATCAGCCCTCCTGGAGTAAGTTATTGTCTGATTGAGCAACACTACTTAACAAGATTCATTGTTTCTTGGTGTTACTATATAGGCAATTGTTTTAATAAATCAAATAATGTAGTGTGTAGAAGTATTAGGGAAACGGTTTAAAATGAATTATTATAGATAATATTATGTATGTATGTATGTATGTATGTATGTATGTATGTGTACAGGGGCGGGCTGACCCGGGGGGCAGGGGGGCAGCACCCCCCGGGCCGCTCAGTCAGGCCGCTATTAGGGCCAGGGGGTTGGCCGGCCGGCCGCCCCCCGGATGCAATATTACACATTTGTACATGACAGATGACGCGCCCGCATCCCCTGTCAAGTGATGCGGCCGTCTGTGTGCCCCCCGGGCTCCCCTCTCCCAGCCCGCGCGTGTATGTGTTTGTATATATATATATATATCTATATATATATATATATATAGATATATATATATATATATATATATATATATATATAGATATAGATATATATGGTGTAAGAAGTAGATGTGTTAAGATATAGTTTTATGCATAAATGTATCATATAGAAACCTAGTGTCACGGGCACTAGGAGTCTTTACCCAGGGATCACCAGGTGATAGGCTTACCAGAGCAGTATAGGTGGTAATATGGTACTCTGGTAGCAGGGTGATCACGGAACAGGAAATAGCAGATGATGAGATGCTCAGGAAAGTCTATGACTAGCAGCACTGGCAATATGGAGGTAGTAATACACGAGGAACTGTATGGACAAAGGACACGTGAAGGTAGTCAGTGGTCTGCGGTAGCAAGTTGTACCACTGCTATAGTGAGGAGGAATGTCCAACAGAAACGAGGAGGTGATGAGAGTCAGCGGTCTGCGGATAGCAAGTTGTACCGCTGTCTGAGTGAAGGAATGGAATCCAAGTGGAGGTATCCGGGGAGTCAGTGGTCTGCGTTAGCAAGTTGTACCACTGCTATGTGAGAGGATACTGGAACAGGTGAAACTGTAAACAGGAGTCAGTGGTCTGCCACTAGCAAGTTGTACTACTGAATATATATGTGAGGAGGTGCACGGGGAGAGACTGCAACACAATATATACACGGGCACCTTGACTTTGATCCACAGTAATATGCACAATATAAATGTATAAATGACTGAACAACACTGCCAATATAGAAAGTCTCTTGAAGTAATCCGGCATGAGATAACACAGTCAATGATGGCAGTAGAGTCAGCAGATAGTACACTCCAGAGGAGAACCAACACAGTCAATGATGGCAATAGACTCAGCGGATAGTACACTCCAGAGGAGAACCAACACAGTCCAGCAAGGTATGCAATACACAGCACAGTCAATGGGAAGTATGCATACCGTGGTTCAGGAGAAGGCAGTCAGACAGGAGTGCAGAGATACCTGAAGGGCAGGAGGCCAGCAGGATACAAGTCCCTGGATGGGTGAAGCAGGGGTCTAGCAGGTGCAGCGCACAGGTAGGTAGACCAGCAGGGAACACAGGAAGGCGTGGAGAGCGGATCAGCAGTAGATGGATGAGTAGCGCTGAGAAGTAACAGCAGCGGGTCTCTGCGGGAACACGGAGGTAACCAATAGCAACCAGCAGGTGCAGTAACGATGGGACACCGGAGCAGAGTTGAACTGGAACAGATGATCACGGAGAGTAGCGGGTAGCAATAGTGGCAGCAGACTCAAGGAAACACGGTAGAGTAGACAAGGACTGAAGACTGAAGCGCACAGAGGCAGCGGATAGGAATCAGCTAAACAGTCACGATGAAACACAGACGGGTTGCAGGTTGAAGACTGTAGTGCACGGAGGCAGCGGATAGGAATCAGCTAGCAGTCACGATGATGAAACACAGACGAGTTGCAGGTTGAAGCCTGTAGTGCACGGAGGCAGCGGATAGGAATCAGCTGGCAGTCACAATCATGAACAGGTGAGTGGATGTGGTTGAAGCCTGTAATGCACGGAGGCAGCGGATAGGCATCAGCTAACAGTCCCAATGATACATGGTAGAGTTGAAGTGATTAGAAGACTGTAGTGCACGGAGGCAGCGGATAGGAATCAGCTCACAGTCACGATGATATAGTAGATGGTAGAAGTGGTATGGGAACCACAGTAGCAGAAGTGGTTTGGAAACCACAGAGGTAGAAGTGGTTTGGAAACCACAGGAATCAGCAGGGCTGAATGAACAAGGAAACACAGGAACACCTTCAGAGACTCATGGGGAATGAGACTCCAAGATCAGGCAACGTGGTGTTGACCACAGGTGCTTAATATAGGGAGGTTGCCTGATCTGCCAATTAAGTTAAAGGAACATACACTGAAGGTTTGGAAAGGGCTGCGCATGCGCAGTCCCTCAGGATAGAGGACGTCCACGGTTCCTAATAGTCCGGGAAGAAGCACTCACAGTCCGGTGAGTGACACCTAGTTTTGGATGAAAAAAATCTGATATCTGATTCCCATCAAACAAATTAATGTTTGAAGCAAGGAGAAGCAAATTGTTCTTGCGTATAGGAGTAGCTCTTGAAGATCCCATAAAATGCAATCCAGATCCAAAACCAAAACACGGGGGTCAGTGAGCATCTCTAGTTTATATGGTACTTATCTACATCAAAAATAGCCTTCATGACCCCTTATGCTCTAAGGCAGTGTTGGCTAACCTGTGACACTCCAGATGTTGTGAAACTACAAGTCCCAGCATGCTTTGCCAAAATATAGCAGCTTATTGCTGGAAGGGTATGCTGGGACTTGTAGTTTCACAAAACCTGGAGTGTCACAAATTAGCCAACACTGCTCTAAGGGCATCTGAAAAAAATAGCTCAGTGAGATTGTAGTGTGGGAAAGCCCATGTTTGGAATAGGATGGGGGGGGGGGTTTGAATATATATATGAGAGGCTAGGACATTGTTAGTTCAAAAATGCAAGTGAAGGACAGGAGGAGAGGAGAGTCAGTTGGAGTTAAGACAAGAAATATCAACTAACAGGTAGCTATACTTATTATTTTCTTACAAGGATACAATATACATATTAACTATTAAGTGTTTTGTGTTTTATGTGGTTAAAGGAAGCATAAGTAATTCGAAGACGCATTATCATTTTGTTTTTCATATTTTGCAATCTGTATAATCGTAAATACATATTAGTAAAATAGAGCTGAGTTTCCATGTCAAATTACTTTTTGGAATCATTAAAACTATAGATATATAGCAAAACTGCATACAAATATATTTATGTCAGATTGCAAATGTTTGGACAAAATTCCACATAGTCAATGAGCTAAGATAATATACTGTATTTGCGATAGATATATTTCTTGGACCGTAGTGAAATAGATCCCCATTTAAAAACACATGAGCTAGCCATATGCACATTTGTGATAAATGTGTTTATATAATATATGATTAGACTAGAAGTTATTTTTGCCCATTTAGTTTTATGAGCCTTCCAATTGCAAGCCTGATATAATATATTTGGAGACATTTAGGTGTGACATATAAGACATATCTATATAAATATATATATTAATACTTATATGTTAAATGTAAATAATAAATATATATCTATAAATAAAGATTCCGTTAACATTGGTGTTTTTGAAATTAAACATATCAAAGACCTCTTTACTGAGTTTTGACGAAGCTTCAAATAGGGGTTTTAGCAACATTATATTTTCGCTCTTATAATTTAACACGTTCCACTAAAGCATGATAGTGATCTAGAGGGTGTCTGTCAAAATCAAGGTTATTGTTAGACTGACACCGCTGGATACTGACTTCTCCAGTCATAAAAAGTGCCCCCTGACTAGTTATACTGGATCCCATGGCCACCTAACTGAATTTCTTCCCACAGCAGCAGCTACAATCACAATGCGTCGGTAGATTTTACAGCGAACACTGTCACTGTATCTTTATTGACCAATACAGATTCTAATCATGTCTGTGCATCTTCGAGGCCCACCTATCCTCACATTTCAGAACAGACGATCACAATATTTTAACGCTGGCAAGCCCCGATATTTCAGGCCTGTAATGCTGGCTTCATTGCTGGTGTTTTTTACGCACGGTTGAGATATCCTCAACTAACTTAGCCTGTTGAACCTTAGATAACCACGCACCGATTATTCATGCAAGCTGGACAATTTCCCTGAACTTACCTAACACTATCTGTCTCTATCACCTCTGTATGGATACCATAAAACCATTACACAACTTCAGAATTCAAAACAAATAAGCACATATTACAAACAGCACACTCAGAAACCACACTTGCAATCCAATTCTCAAAGCACAATTGGCCATAAACACTTTGATTCAGCTTTTCATACAATATGTTAGTATATCTCCTTTGTTGGTACTTTCAATATCTACTTACAACCAGCAAGTAAATCAGTATACAAAAAGTTCATTACTATGGCAACCTTAATTAAAGTGACAAAACTTGAGCGTTTGCAAAGTAATAAGAAATCCAAATTTACCTTTGTCCGAAGCTCCTTTTAGCAACTTCACAGCTCACGAACCAAGATAATCGATTTACCAATATCAGATTATAAAAATTAAAAATATAAAGTACTAATGTTCCTACTTTAGTAGACGCGTCTACACCCTTTATTGGTAAATCCAAATCCAGAGGTCCGTGAATTTGGAAGTTGAGAAAGTCCATTTTCTCGAGCCCCCAATTATTAGAGATAAATCAGTGATTTTCTGATTCGATCACTGTGGTTCCAAAGCACAAAAACTGTTTATTAAGATTAAAGAGGATGAAATATTTAAAACAAACATATTTTACAATAATAATCAGATACAGGAAAAAGAGAAGAATTACAGTAACAACATATCACCAAGAATAGCCTACACGGCTAGCCTAGCACAATAATTTCACTAGGCAACTCTGCCTTCCAATTGTCAGAGCAATACTATTTATTCACTCGGATAGGGTCATAAATTTTAATATTGCCAAGATCAATTTCAGGTACACCATGCGGGGGTTCATGGTGAATACCTTCACTAGTTAGATTCTGCGCCTCCATGGTAGGAAGGGTTAAACCATGCAGACCGTAAAGGATCCGAAAGACTTGCCTGTAATGTGATACTGGGATAGGGTCATTAATTATATTATTGCCAACATCATTTTCAGGTACACAAGTCAATGGTCATTGTTACAATGTTGATTGTAGGATAAAAACTAGTGAATTTAGCACAGACATGGACAATAAGAATTGTGTACTAACCAAATATATTGTTGAATCTAGAATAGAAATAGACAATAGAGAGTGTTTAGCATCCCAAAGTAATGTTGAATCTGGACAAAGACTCTAGTGTCTAAGTTTAAGTTAGTATTGCCTTGGTATTAATTGTTTTTGAATAAATGACAAATTCAATGGGAGAGCAATTCTCATTGTCCTAAGACTTCTTTGATGAATAGAAATGCCTATGTATATCCTTCGCCACTACAAGCCAAATATACGCGACCGCATTAGAGGGTACATGCACTCGATAGTTACATTGAATTTCCATTGCGCACACAGGGAAAACAATTTAAAGGCAATTCAGATTGATTGACTGGTCCTACTGGGTGTCTCTGAGTTAAATCCTCACTTCTGCAGCTTCAATTTGCTTGTGTAAGTGTTCACCTGCTAGCTACCTGGTCCCGTACCTTCTGCTTCAGTTGGTTCCTGGCTCCTGACCCCTAGCATTACAGCAACTTATTCTGGCTTCTGATTATAGTGATTTCTGGCACAGACTACTCAGCTTGATTTATGAACACCTCCTCCATCTCCAGCACGATACTCACTGGTAGCAAGTAGGTACTACAGTCACATACTAGAATACTTACTCTAAGTTCAGCATTTCTTCACACTGAGGGCCTGAGTCATTAAGGAGAGTAAGGCAAAAAAAGGAGTAAATGTTCTCCGGGACAAACCATGCTACAATGCAAGGGATGCAAATTAGTTTATTATTTTGCACGTAAGTTAAATACTGACAGTGTTTTCATGTAGCACACAAATACTTGCTAGCTTTATTTTACACTGAAATATAAAGTTGATCTAGGACATTCCCTACCACAACTATAAATCTGTCCCCACATTAGAAATGTACCACCCCCTCCAATGCAACAAGGTTTTGCCCAGGTGCAAAGTTACTCCTTTTTTATGCTTTGCTTTGCTTGATGACTCAGGTCCTGAGAGGCTCTGTAGTGCCACTGTTCTTTCTGAGTGTTCAACTTGTGCTTTTTGGACTGTCTAACAATAAGTCTGTCTGCATACCTGACTCAAGCGAACATAATTTATACCAGAGACTGTTTGCTATTGTGAATCAGTGTCAGAGATAGTTCTGCATCACCAATGACTGTCTACTGCCTGAGATTTTCTGTTACACTGTGTATCTCAGTATTACAGTACACATCATTATTGCCAATTCTGTACTGTGACATTTTTCCGTTTGCTGCTGAATGTCAATAAATTATTTTTTATCGCAACACAGTCTAATTCTCCCTGCCAGTATATTGCTAACAAGTACATAAAAATTCATAAACAAATTTTAGATCAGAAGATATAAACTAAACAAGAACACAAACAAAAGTGAAATAAAATAGGAATAAATTCCATACTAACAAAGAGGATTATCACAAAGTAAATCAACAACCCTCTTACTGAACAGCAAATGTCAGCTTGATAATAGTAACAATGCATTGGATCTCAAAGGTATACTGCTCTAAAAAGCTATTAAAAGTGTGACGACAATGAGGATGTTCATCTCTGGTACACCTTAACAATAACTCCTTTTCCTCCTATTTTCTATACTGTTTATTGGAGTGCTGTAATAGCATTCCAATAAACTTAATTTAAGCCAGTAGCAAAGCACCCTAAAAAATATTTAGTCACCTCCATACCAATGCCTACAAGTCTAGTGCTGGGTACTGTAGCTTACACTCCTCTTTATCATATTGCTAGTTCCCCGTGTAGATTGGACTAGAAGTACACTAACACAGTCTGTGAAACAGAGGTGACATCTCCAGGGTTCTCTCATTCCCTCATGATGTTGGGGCATGGGTACATATATATTAATTTTAAGCTATCAAAATTTTAACATAGAAGGATCACACATGAAAACCTAAACACACTTGATGATCCTCTTTGAAAGGTGCTACATAGTCCACAGAAGAATTATCTGTATTACCACCATTTTTTAAATATAAAATACGTGTAAGGATAAGAAGGGTTAATTTTACACCACCATTTCCGGACCTTGTATCTCACAAGTGTGGACTGTGATTATATATACATTTTAGACCCATTTATTATGCATTTGTTTTAACCATTGTTTACATTATGGATGAATACATTTTGTTGTTATCTGTAATTCACATTGGCACTAAGAACAGGGTTGCAAAAGCAGTATATTGTAACATATTGAACACAAGAACTTACATGTAATTAGCTTCTTGTCCCATCTAGGCAGGTGGACAATATTATCTGATCACCACATTCCTGACACCATGAGGTCCTTGTGTGTCTGTGTTATATAGAGTGTGGAAAATGCACCTTTGTTAAATTTCTTATTTATGGAGATTGTATTGTTATGTATTGTCTGTATCCCTATTGATAATTTAATAAATTACTGTGGAAATACAGTAGTTTGACACACACACAAAGTGCTCTGAAATCAGTGATCTGTTTCCTAAGGGTTATTAAAGCTTAGCTTTTAATAGGTAGATAGTACAGAAGTCTGAAATTACTTTCTCACAATTATAATTTTAAAAAATCTGCTAATTAAGTTATTTCAGGATTTGATTTACTGTTTAGCTATATATAGGCATTTTGCAAGACTTATTTTTGTAAAATATTATTTAGGCTAATAAAACTACATGATAATGCTCATAAATAGATATTTATTGGCATTACTAGATACTGTTTAATCAATAGCGATATATTAAAATGTTTTAGTCATTCAAGAAAACAGTTTTCTTCCTGTTGATGGATTTAATGAGGCATACTATATGGAGAACACAGGTGGGCTTATCTAGCACAGGCTGTATGCTTTCATCTCACTAGGAGTCCAGGAAGAAACCTTTTGCAATGCACAGTGGGAGTAAATATGCAGCTGAACTCTTATCCATAATCAAATGTGTTATTTGCTAAAATGAAATGTCAAGTTTCACATGCATGTTGATTGCTCTGTCCATAGTTTACATTGCTCTTTTACAAGGTTGATCTTTAGAGGTCAAACTAGCTTAAATATAAATATTTTAACTTCAGTAGCACTCTGTAAAGTCTGAACACATTATATTTCTATTATTTTTCATGCTGTAAAAGCAAACTATAGTTAAAAGCATGTTGGGTGATCATTTATGAACAAGTGTTGTGCTGACAAGGACTAATGGAATTTTGCCCTGGTTCTGATGTCACTCACCAGCTTCTGCCCTGTTGCACTTTGTTTTACGTAGCGTCACATGCATTTGTATATCAGGATGGCTACCTGTTTGTCCAAACTGTTAAAGTAACAAAGTAATGGCAATAGGCATTCATAAAAGGCATACCTGATTGTGCAAGTTGTTGAATGTCTTTTCTTTATAGCAAAAGTAGCCCATTAAACATTGCCTCAAATGAAGTGGCACTAAATAAAATGGGGTTATTTTACAATCTGCAACATAATATTTACAGGGATTCCATCATTTTGAGATTAAGAAAATGGAGCACCCATATGAGATGAAATTTGAATAAGTCCCCCTATATATCCTAGACTCTAAATAAGGTAAAACACTTATATGAACAGTTATATGAGTGCATTTGTTTATCTTGTTCAATTTGGGCCTCAAGGAATTTAACTCACTGATTAATATGTAGTATTAGTTGAAGTTAATGTTGGTTGGAAAAAAAAAAACTAACTAACTAATATATATATATATATATATATATATATATATGTATATAAATATATATATTTATATACAAGTTAACCCGTGCATGATACTCATGCATTCTAGTCAAATCAAGCTACTTAAGTTGTTAAAAATATTTTTGCTGCTAGTCACCATCTGCACCAGTCCATTTCCTACATGCAGATGAACATTATCAGGCCACCCAGCTTTGACTATGTTGTCACCAGTCCAGCTCCAGAGACACAACTCAGTCTGGGTACAGACAGATCCTCAGGCATGACAGGTAGTATGCCTTTTTGCGGATGACAGAAAGATATGCAACAAGGTAGAAACATCAGGAGGGAGTAAAACAAATGATCAATGATCTAGGTAGACTAAAGGAATGGTCAAGAGTGTGGCAACTACAGTTTAATGCCAAAAAATGCATAATCACAAACTTGGGTCTCAAAAACCCAAAGGCTAATAAAGTATTAATGGCACTATAATGAAAACTACTGAGGAGGAAAGGGATCTAGCAGTCACTATTTCAGGTGCCTTTAAGGCAGGTAATCAATGTAACAAAGAAGTGAGAAAGGCAAGTCAGATGCTTGGTTGCATAGGGAGAGGAATCAATAGCATAAAGAAAGAAGTAATAATGCCACTGTATAGGTCATTGGTACGGCCTCATCTAGAAAACTGTGTTCAATTCTGGAAGCCATATCTCCAGAAGGATATAAATACATTAGAGACTGTACAAAGAAGAGCAACTAAAATGGTGCATGGCCTATAGCACAAAATTTACCCAAAAAGACTTATAGATCTTAATATATATTGTTTGGAGCAGAGAAAGGAAACGAGGCACATGATAGGGAATATATCAAGGGTTTTAAAAAGGTACAGGAGGGAAACGTTCTACAAAGGAAGATAAATATTAGGACATGCACTGAAACTGAAGAAGTAGGTTCAGAGGAAATTTTATGAAAAACTACTTTATCGGAAGGGGTAGTGGATCAGTGGAAGAGCCTCCCATCAGAGGTGGTAGAGGATAATACAGTAGAGTAATTTAAACATGCTTGGGATAGACATAATGAAATCCTTACAAAGAATAAAGGATCACATAGGGTTTGAGGATATCATAACGTAAAAAATGGTCAGACTAGATGGGCCAAACAATTCTTATCTGCCATCAAATTCTATGTTTCTATGTTTCAAGATGGTAGACCATGGCCATAATGTAAAATGGTGGTAGATGAAATTGTTCCTTGGGCCCTACCACCCACCCATATGTTGACATGCATAGTTCATCAAACCAAATACTTCAGTGGCAGGGACTGCCACTTTTGTGGCTGAAGTGAATGTTTTTTTTGCCTCCCACAATAGCGATCATTTTTGTTGAACTGGAGAATAGAAGTGTATTTTAACAATTTACTAATGAGCATTTAGCTAACAGTGGACCTCTTCCTCAATGATGACAGTGTAATAACCCTCATTATAATCCTCATCATAGATATCTAGAACAATTACATTGTCATTTTAGAAAGGAAGATACACCAAGTAGTTAACCGTTAGGCAGCATATGTGACACATTGGAGAGGGACAGCAGCCGCAGTAATCAGAGCTCATTTGAAGGACAGTGTCAGCATCAGTAAACATTTTACACAAGATGACAGACCAAGGCCATAATGTAAAATGATAGAGGATCTAATTGTTCTTAGGCTCTTCCACCCACGCATATCTTAAAAAAAACATGCATAGTTTAACAAACAAAGTGCTTGGGCATTTGGCTACCAGTATTCATTTTCCTCTATATTGAAAATGTCATCACCCTCATCCTCAGCACTGGTGTCAACATCATCATCACACAATATTAGTTCATCCCCACTGGAATCTAGCTTTACAGATTCTGTTTGTAATTGGTGGTAACAGTATTCCTCATACAATTTGCTATTAATTTGGATTAACACCAGCTTGTCTACATTTTTGGGCATTAGTCTCCTACTACGATCACTCACAATGTTCCTGGCTGTGCTAAACACTCTTTCCAAGTACACACTGGAGGGTGGGTAGCTTAAGTAAACTATAGCTAGATTATACTTGGAGCTCCAAATTGTTTTTTCTTCCTCATAGAATTCAAAGGGACTGTCTGAGATGTGAATTTGTACATTATCATTAAAGTAATCCTCCACCATTCTACTAGTAGAAGATGTATCCGATTGAGTCATAGTATCAATATATTTGGGTATTTCCTTTAATATTGACCAGATGTCATAATAACCTTTCACATTGTTGTGCTGTGTTGACTCATCATCAGTGTAATTCTAAGAATAGGGAAGTATTTTTTCTGGCAGTAGTTTGATTAGGGGTATGACTTGACTCAGGCTAGCAGTGTCTGAACCACTTAATTTGCTACAATTTCGTTTGAGTAGCTTGCATAAATCCGAACTGATTCTCCAGATTCTCCGGTGTGCTGGAGTTAGATAACATGACCCCCTCTCCCGATTTCATGGCTTAGTATGTAGGATTTAATTGATTGCTGCTGTTGTTCTAGTCACTGAAGCACAGAAAGTGTGAAATTCTACCTTGTTGCTACCTTTGCTTCATTTGGTGGCATGACAGATGATATTTTTATTGAAGCTGCTGCAATGCATTTGCTGAATGTCAAATATAGCAAAAAAAATTACGGGCCATAGAGAACAACTCCTGCACCACCAAGTTTATTTACATGCAAAGCATGGTAGGTGTTAAAATTCACAGAGTCTTGATGCACACACAAAGTTGGCTCCATTATCGGCAATGCGGAATACCGAGAAGAGTTTTAGTGAGGTGAGCCATTTTGCTATGACATTCCTAAGTTTTTCCAACAGATTGATACCTGTATGTTTCTTAGTGAAACCAGCGATACAAAGAGTAGCTTGCCTGTGAATGATCAGGCATTGTGTGCTAGTACTACTATACTGAATGGATGAGAAGGATGAAGCAACCAGAGCTGCTGTGTATATACCCAGTGGGCTGTCATGGTCATGTTGACTTTTTATTTTTTACCAGTACCTCTTGTCCACATATCCGTAGCTAAGTGGATAGTCAGTACAATGGAGTTTTCTAGGCTGAGGGATTTGTGTTCGGAAAAAATGAAATCAAAGTGGAATTTGGTAGCATGGACACATGACCTCAACTAATCTGCTAAAACCTGATGCATAGATGGCAGAAATTGGATGTACATCCAATGATAACATAGCTGTTATCGCTTTATAGATCTGCTGTGCAACAGGATGTTGGCTGTAATACTTGGTTCCTCTTGCAAACGCTTTCTTCACAGAAAATTTTTGTTTTAAACTATGCCTAGAAACATAGAATTTGTCAGCAGTTAAGAACCACTTGGCCCATCTAGTCTGACCATTTTTTAACCTATAGTAACCTCTGACCCTATTTAATCCTTATTTCTTTTTAAGGATATCCTTATGTCTATCCCAAGCATGTTTAAATTGCTCTACTGCATTAGCCTCTACCACCTCTGATGGGAGGCTATTCCACTTATCCACTATCCTTCCTGTGAAGTAATTATTACTCAAATTTCCTCTGAACCAACTTCCTTCCAGTTTCTGAGCTGGCTACAAAACACAAACCCCTTGTGATCATACCTAGAGACAACATGGCTTCTGGTCGGTATGATGGTAGCGATAGCTCGTGATTTTATTCTTTTAATTGCCAATATCCATAAAGTTTTTGGATAGCCTAGCTCTTTCAGTCGCTCCCACAGTGCTTTTCAGTTTTGTTTTCTATTTTTAGAATCCTTATGTTCTGAGATTTCTCTTCCTTTGAAGAATGTTTCCCTCCTATACCATGTTAAAACCCTTGATATATTTGAAAATTTCTATCATGTCTCCCCTTTATCTTCTCTGCTCCAGACTAAACATATTAAGATCTTTTAGTCTAAAGGGGTATGTTTTGTGATGCATGTCATACACCAATTTAGTTGCCCTTCTTTGTACAGTCTCTAATGTATTGATATCCTGCCACCACTCCAGGTGAATGCCCAATTAGATAGGGAAAGGAAGTAATGTTATTAGAATTGTTAAATAGAATTCAAATTTATACAATTGGTTGTTAACAAAATAAGAGCATCCTGTTTTGGTAGTTTGCTAGAGATGTCACTGATACTGCATATGACAAAATTGCATTCAGATTGAAACACTTGGGATTTTAAACGCAAGAAATGTATTTGTTTTTTGGGGTGTGCTGCTCACAGTCATACAGCAACCTATTTTTTCTCCACTAACAAATTCAGATGTCTATATTATAATATATCATCACAACAAGTAGCCACTGCTTTTCTAGTCTTCATTCTCTCCCACCCAATTGATCAGTACACAATTCCAGCAGACTACTCACTAAATAAATTCTTAGGATTTGTGCAGTAAAATCACAGATGCAATTTAAATAAATTACATCTTTCACCCTATCCATCCCTCTGCAAGCGATTTTTTTTGAGCACAGAATTGCAACAAATGTCCTTCCCACATGCTATCACTTCTAAAATGGCAGATGAGAGGGAGGGCTGTATATAGCAGATATTAAACCAAAACTTGCAAGATCTGACATTTTACTGATAACTACATTTAGCCTCAATTTCAGATCAGTTTTTGGCGCGAGAAACAGTGTCATGACTCGATTTAACTCGGAATCCCCAAAATTGAGATCTCTTGAATTTCTCCAAGTTCGAACTGCTCTTCTCTGGTTCTGGGTGCTGCATGATGGAAGAATTCATACAGATATGTAAGACAATTGCACAAAGCTAGACTAGAACAGTTGTAAGAGACTGCGCAAAATATGTATTAGTCCCTATGTAGGCTCAGGTGCATAATACCCTTTAAGACTTCTTTCTGTCACACGTTGGACCCGCAGACCAACCGATTGGGGCCTGGAGCACCTACCTGTGTGTCCCCGCTGCCCTCCTCTTCAGCGCTGAGCCCTGCAGCTCGCTCATGGTGGCCGCCATCTTGGTCTTTTATTAACATCAACCCTCAATCATTGGTTAATGCATTAATGCTCTTAGTCTATTTAAGGCACTTGCTATGGTACCAGATCTTTGCGTCTGTTTGTCAGTTCAGATGTGGCTCCCAGTGGCTTCTTCCATCCCCCACCTTCAGACCATAACTCCACCTGTATCCAGCAGTTTCCCATCTTACCTCGTCCTCTGGGTGGTTCCGTGCCTGTAGACTTTTACTTCATCTGTATCCAGCATCTTAAGAAAAAAGATACATCGGGCAGAGTAAGTGAAATATCCCTTTGATGACCAATTATTAAAATCCAGTATAGTGATAGATTCTAATTCTAATTAGTATAAGCATCCCAGGGACGGTGGTCTCACACAAGTATTTAAATTAAGTAGTATTGAAAAAGATTGAACTATCTTAAATTTTTTATATAAACTTTATTGTTATGCATCAAAAAATGTAGACATTTATTGATACATCAAATTATAATTTTAGCACAATTGAATTATATTAGCAAAATTATTTAAAAATGTGTAGTAAAATTCATGGTTACGTAAAACTGTTAAAACCACAGTGAACCACTGCTGTGTCACGCTGCTGCTGTAAAACTTATTAATATTAATATGGGCAAAAATGCACCTAAAAATTCAATGTTTGATTACTCCTTAATAATATTGATATAGTTCACCTGGGTCTCAATAGGTGATAAATTGCACAAGCAAAAAACCATGGCAAAATATTATCCCAGGGTGTAATACTGCATGGATGCAGTATAAGAATATTATTGCTTATTTTGGCAACTTATTTAGCAGTGCAGATCCAGCAGCACTGCATATAGTTTACAGTACTGTATCATGTTGATCCAATGGGTACTACAATTTTTAGTGGTAATGGTAATAGTGCGCTTAAATACAGTTATTACAGTAGTTTCAACGCCGGCTTTTTCCTCGCAGCTCCCTGAGCTGTGAGCAGAAAGCCGGGTTAAATTTACCATAATAACGGTAATAGGATTAACGTTGTGTTAATCTGGGGGGAATTGAATTCCCCCCTATATGTGAATAATGAAACAACATAATAACACAATCACAGATTTCAACGAGTGGTACGGTTTCAGCAGTGTTTAAGCATACTATAGCACTGCTGTGAACTAGTTTATTTGGGACAACCCACACTAATACATCATTAAATTATAGGAATTGTGATTTAAATCTAATTTATGGCCTATTAAAGCTTAATTGAGATTAATTATCTGGAGTGACTACCCTGGGATAATATTTTGCCAGGGTGTTTTGCTAGTGCAAATTATCACCTATTGAGACCAGGTGAACTATAACAATAATATCAAGGAGTAATCAAATATTTAATTTTTTGGTGCATTTTCTGTTATACACCAGCGGCGTGGCGCAGCAGTGGTTCACTGTCGTCTTAAATTATCCCTACCCATGGTTGTTCATCCATCCATACTGTCTGGTGGATCCACACAGTGCATCCACCAGACAGTATGTCATGACATAGAGTAAACCCCAAGGCTGGGACTTAATGAAGTAAAACCTTCCTATCCTGCTGTACTACTATATGTACAGACTTTTGTTGTTGTTCATGGACAACAGTAGTAAAAGTGACGTATGCAGACTATAACAATGAACAAAATAAAATGATTCTTATATGTTTCCCTATCTGTTTAATTACTGTCTACTTGGCAGTATTTTAACAAAATATAGTTAAATTATATTTTGACAATGGGTTCATTTTAATAACTGAAACTCCCAAACTGTGTCTACATTGTACTTGAAATAGCTTAAACTCAGAAGAAGAAACATATTTCAATTGCAAAAAAAGCACAGATAACTATTGCCCCAGGCTTTCTATTTCAACTACAAGACACAATGCTTCAAGATTCCCAGAGAGCTCTTTTAAAGCTCTACAAGATTTACAATTACAGTGTAATTTGCAGTATCTTCACAGATAGTGGCACAGAAATATTAGCATAGCAAAAAGAGTCTAAAAAAATGAATCCAGGAAATCAAACATCAGTTCTCTCACATCTTGACATTTTTTTTAATCTCATAAACAGTCTCAATTGTGGGTCATTTATTCTTACAAACAAAAGTTTGCATAGAAAAAAATGCATCTTCTACTTTTTACTTTCAGGTCAAAAGATAAGTTAACAGATAGCTTCTTGGGAAAAGTATGAACTAAAACTCAAATTCAGTCTCTCTTAGCCTGTGTTTACAATTACAGAGATTGAAATTTCAGGATACATAGAAATATGTCACTATTCAAAATGTAGTTTTAATTATCCCACAACAAAACAAAATCAATCTAAAAGCACCAATATAAATATTTAGTAAATATATAAAAAGCTACAGTAACAAAGTCACTCGGGAACTTAGTTTATCTCAAATAAATGTGCACTTTATAAAATGACTCATTAAATGCATTCTCAACCAGAAATAAGTGTTTCTAATTATCTTACATGCACAACTTTTTAGGCAATTACAGTTTACACAAACTCTTTTGTAAAAGAGATAAAGGGTTAGACATTATTATTATTATTATTATTAATATTTATTTATAAGGCGCCACAAGTCATCCGCAGCGCCGTACAGAGACAAACAAAATTACAATACAATGGGAGACAGCACAGTACAGTAAACACAGCAACTCAGTAAGCTCAATGCACAGCTAGAGAGGGCGGGGAAGGGGGAGGGAGGATCCAAAAACGACGGGGCCCAAGAAGGAGGGTGCGGAAGACAGGGAGACCCCCAGGGGGGAGGAGGGAGCGAGAGTGGATGTGGGGTGGAGGACCCTCGAGGAGGAGGACTAAGTAGCTGGAGAGCAGAGTTAGAAGTGATGGAAACAGGAGGAGAGATGGCCCTGCTCAGAGGAGCGTACAATCTAAGGGGAGGGGTGGACAGACAGAGAGACGCAGGGGAGAAAGGGAGAGTAGGGGGACAGAGGCAGAAGATAAGGTAGGAAGTTAAGTGGGAGACAGAAAGGCTTTAAGAAAAAGGTGGGTTTTTAGGGCCCGTTTGAAACTGGACAGATTAGGGGAAGTTCTGATGGAGGGAGGGAGCTTGTTCCAGTGGAGAGGGACAGCGCGGGCGAAGTCTTGGATACGCGCATGGGAGGAGGTTATAAGGGGGGAAGAGAGGCGACGGTCAGAGGCAGAACGGAGAGGGCGGGATGGAGCATGAATAGAGAGGAGGGTGGAGATGTAGGGCGCAGTGGAGTTGGCGAGGGCCTTGTAGGTGAGTGTGAGGAGCTTAAAGAGGATTCTGAAGGGGAATGGGAGCCAGTGAAGGGCTAGGTAGAGGGGGGAGACAAAAGAGGAGCGGCGAGAGAGGAAAATAAGCCTAGCTGCAGCGTTAAGGACGGATTGAAGGGGATCGAGATGAGAGTGGGGGAGGCCAGTGAAGAGGAGGTTGCAGTAGTCCAGGCGGGAGATGATCAGAGAGTGGATAAGGCATTTGGTGGCATCTTGGGAGAGGAAGGGCCGGATGCGAGCGATGTTGCGGAGCTGGAAGCGGCAGGATTTAGCAAGAGAGAGGATGTGGGGGCCAAAGGAGAGAGAGGAGTCAAGGATGATACCAAGGCAGCGAAGTTGGGGGACAGGGGAGATAGAGGTGTTGTCGACAGTGATGGAGAGGTCAGAAGGGGATGGGGTATGAGAGGGAGGAAAAACTATGAGCTCAGTTTTGGCAAGGTTAAGTTTGAGGAATCGAGAGGACATCCAGGAGGAGATGGCAGAGAGGCAGGTGGACACCCTAGAGAGGAGGGAGGGAGAGAGATCAGGAGAGGAGAGGTATAATTGAGTGTCGTCAGCGTAAAGGTGGTAGCTGAAGCCGAAGGAGCTGATGAGTTCACCCAGGGAGGAGGTGTATAGAGAGAAGAGTAAGGGTCCCAGAACAGAGCCCTGAGGGACCCCGACTGGAAGGGTGGATGGGGGGGAGAGAGACCCAGAGGTGGTGACAGAGAAGGAACGGTGAGTAAGGTAAGAGGTGAACCAGGACAGGACTGGGCCGGAGAGGCCGAAAGACTAGAGGGTGTGAAGGAGGAGGGGGTGGTCAACGGTGTCAAAGGCTGCAGAGAGGTCAAGGAGGATGAGAAGGGAGAAGTGGCCCCTGGCTTTTGCAGAGAGGAGGTCATTATTGACTTTAGCCAGGGCAGTTTCAGTGGAGTGGAGGGGGCGGAAACCAGACTGGAGAGGATCAAGGAGGGAGTATTCAGAAAGGTAGGAGGTGAGACGGCTGCAGACGAGCCTCTCGAGAATTTTGGAGGCAAAAGGGAGAAGAGATAGGGGGCGATAGTTCGAGAGAGAAGTGGGGTCGAGATTAGGTTTCTTAAGAATGGGGGATACGAGAGCATGTTTGAAGGAGGAGGGGAAGATGCCAGTGGAGAGGGAGAGATTAAAGAGGTGAGCGAGGTGGGAGCAGGTGGTGGGGGAAAGGGAGCGAAGAAGGTGGGAGGGGATGGGATCCAGGGGACAGGTAGTGGGGGGGGAGGATGAAATGAGAGAGTGGACTTCCTCGCCGGTGGTGGGACGGAAGGAGTGGAGGGGAAGGTGGTTGGGGGGGGAGAACAGAAGAGGGAGGGGTGGAAGAGAGAGTGGAGGAGGAGATTTCAAGTCAGATGACCTCGATTTTAGAGGAGAAGAAGGAGGCGAAATCAGAGGCAGTCAGGGAGGAGGGAGGGGGGGGAGGGGAGGGGGCCAGGAGAGTGCTGAAGGTGGCAAAGAGGCGGCGGGGGTTAGAGGACTGGGAAGAGATGAGGGATTTAAAGAAAGATTGTTTAGCGAGTGAGAGGGCAGAGCTGTAAGATGAAAGGATGAATTTAAAGTGGAGGAAGTCAGCCAGGGAGCGGGGTTTTCTCCAGTGACGTTCGGCGGAACGGGAGCATTTTTGGAGGAAGCGGGTAAATTTTGAGTGCCAGGGTTGGGGTTTGGAGCAGTGGAGTGGGCAGGGGCGACCGCGTCCAGAGCGGAGGTGAGGGTGTGATTGTAGAGGGAGACCGCCTGGTTGGGGCAGGCCTGGGAGGAAAGGGGAGAAAGGAGGGTATCGAGAGAGGAGGACAGAGAGGCAGGGTCAAGAGCGTCGAGGTTGCGTATGGACAGAGTAGGTTTGGGCAGGGGGAGGGGAGCAGGAGAAGAGGAGAGAGAGAAGGAGAGGGTGGTCAGATAGAGGAAAGGGAGAGATGGAGAAGTCGGAGAGATTACATAGATAGGAGAAGACAAGATCAAGGGAGTGACCAAGGCAGTGGGTAGAGGAGGAGGTCCATTGGGTGAGACCAAGGGAGGAAGAGAGGGTGAGCAGTTTGCTGGAAGCAGGGTAGGTGGGGTTGTCGATGGGGATGTTAAAGTCACCGAGAATGATCGAGGGGAGATCGGAGGAGAGGTAGTGAGGAAGCCAGCTAGCAAAGTTGTCAAGGAAGAGGGAGGAGGGGCCAGGGGGGCGGTAGATGACAGTGATGCGGAGATGGAGAGGGAGGGTTCAGGTGGAATGACACGAAAAGTACAGATGGAGGAGAGGAGGAGGCCAACTCCACCGCCTGGGTGGGCACCAGGCCTGGCGGAGTGGGTGAAGGAGAGGCCACCATAGGAGAGGGCAGCAGGGGAAGTAGTATCAGAATCAGAGAGCCAGGTTTCAGTAACGGCAAGAAGGTTAAAGGAGTTGGATAGAAAGAGGTCGTGGATAGCAGTCAGTTTGTTGCAGACGGATCTGGCATTCCAGAGGGCACAGAAGAAAGGGGGAGAGGAGAGGGGGGAAATGGGGATGAGGTTAGCAAGATGAGCAGTGCGCGGAGGATGGCGGGGAGGAACAGGAGAGGTAGGGCGGGGGGAGAGTATGGGTATGGAGTGAGAGCGGGGAGGCATAGTAGGGAGAGAGAGTAACAGAACAGTGAGATAGTGGGGACAGTGAAAAACAGGTAAGAACAATGGTAGGAAGACAATGAAAAGGTAGAAGATAATAACGAATTAGGGCGTGGAGGGCATGGAACAACAGTACAGTGAGATAATAAGGACAATGAAGACAGGTAAGAATGATAGCAGAACAGTAAGATAATAAGGACAGCGGATAACAGGTAAGAATAAGCAGGGAGACAATAGCAAGATGGAGGACAATAACCAATTAGGGCGTGGAAGGCAAGGAATAATAGAAGGAGAGGTAATAAGGACAATGGAAATAGGCAAGAATAATAACAGGTAAAATTAGTTGCTGGTAAATATAAAATCAGGAAAAACAAGATAAAGGCATATAAATAGTAGAATAATAACAGGTAAAAAGTAGTTACTTGTAAATGTACAATCAGGAAAAACAAAATAATGGCATATAAAATAATGTTTTATATGCAGTTGCTGCAGATAAGCCAGGGATTCAGCAGGAGAAGGGTTAATTGACAAGCCAGGTCGGTACACAGTAGACCAGTTGGTGCAGATAAGCCAGGGATTCAGCAGGAGAAGGGTTAACTGACAAGCCGGGTCGGTACACAGTAGATCAGTTGATGCAGATAAGCCAGGGATTCAGCAGGAGAAGGGTTAATTGACAAGCCGGGTCGGTACACAGTAGATCAGTTGATGCAGATAAGCCAGGGAGTCAGCAGGAGAAGGGTTAATTGACAAGCCGGGTCGGGACACAGTAGATCAGTTGGTGCAGATAAGCCAGGGATTCAGCAGAAGAAGGGTTAACTGACAAGCCAGGTCGGTACAAAGTAGATCAGTTGATGTAGATAAGCCAGGGATTCAGCAGGAGAAGGGTTAATTGATAAGCCGGGTCGGTACACAGTAGATCAGTAGATCGGTTGGTGCAGATAAGCCAGGGATTCAGCAGGAGAAGGGTTAAGTGACAAGCCGGGTCGGTACACAGTAGATCAGTTGATGAGGGTAAGCCAGGGACTCAGCAGGAGAAGGGTTAATTGACAAGCCGGGTCGGTACACAGTAGATCAGTTGATGTAGATAAGCCAGGGATTCAGCAGGAGAAGGGTTAACTGACAAGCCGGGTCGGTACACAGTAGATCAGTTGATGTAGATAAGCCAGGGATTCAGCAGGAGAAGGGTTAACTGACAAGCCGGGTCGGTACACAGTAGATCAGTTGATGCAGATAAGCCAGTGATTCAGCAGGAGAAGGGTTAACTGACAAGCCGGGTCGGTACACATCAGTAAGACATCAGTAAGGACGATAAATTCAATCATGTGTTAACTGCCACAGATTTGAAAAATATGCCTTCTTCTAGAAAAAACTGCAGTAAAAATAAAGAAATTTGAAAACTTGAAATGAGATCTTCATCAATGCCATATCATTTATTTAATATAAAATAGAGATGTGCGTGGACCCCCGTTTTTGGTTTTATTTTTGCTTCTAAAACATTTTCATGGTTTGGTTTTAGGTCTGGATTTGCCTAAAAATCCTGAAAGGTTTTGGTTTTGGATCTGCATTTAATTAAAAATTGTGAAAAATAGGGAAAATAATGGATTTTGAGCTGTTTGTGTTCCTATACTACTATATATAGCATTAACATAAATTAACAGTTATTTATAGTCTATTTTCTACTGATCTCTTCACAACTGTCCAAATTTTATGCACTTTTGGCCAAAATTTGCAGCGAGCTATCTTACTAAAATTAGTGACAGAGTAGTGGAAAAATACATGGCATAAAAGATACAATGGCTGCAGACACAGCAGTTTGTATAAATTATCTACAAGTGGTTGCTGAATGCTGCAAATTACATTCTTGGGTTTTTCAAACAGATTGACACTGGTAAAAAGGAGAAGAGGTCATGAGAAGGACAGTGGCATCAGAAAACATTTTGACAAGTGGATAGATGAAGGTGGCCTGCACCCATGATAAACATATTCAAAGACTACACACACGGTAAATTCATATTGGAATAGGGCATCTATCATATACAGTAATGTTACAGAAACAGGCAAAGGTCCTATATTTTCTACTGAAGGCTTGTTAATGTCAATTTTTTGGAATGATAATGCATTTAAATATGTAATGTTTATAAATATGGGATGTATATTCAAATATAATTTATATAAATATGCAATATATAAATAATATATATGTTATATTAGTGAAGTGTAAGTTGTTTAAGGTGTGTTGTGTAGTGTAGTATGTACAGTCATGGCCAAAGTATTTGAGAATTATACTAATATTGGTTTTCACAAAGTTTGCTGCTTCAGTGTTTTTAGACCTGTTTCGCAGATATTGCTTTGGTATACTGAAATAAAATTACAAGTATTTCATAAGTGTCAAAGGCTTTTATTGACAGTTATATTAGGTTTATGCAAAGAGTCAATATTTGCAGTGTTGACCCTTCTTTTTAAAGACCTTTGCCATTCGCCCTGGCATGCTGTCAATCAACTTCTGGGCCACATACTGAGTGATGGCCGCCAATTCTTGCCTAATCAATGCTTGCAGTTTGTCAGAATTTGTGGGTTTTTGTTTGTCAAACTGCATCTTGAGGATTGACCACACATTTTCAATGGGATTAAGGTCTGGGGAGTTTCCTGGCCATGGACCAAAAATTTTAATGTTTTGATCCCTAAGCCACTTAAGTTATCACTTTTGCCTTATGGCAAGGTGCTCCATCATGCTGGAAAAGACATTGTTCGTCACCAAACTGTTCTTGGATGGCTGGGAGAATTTTGCTGTTGGAGGATGTTTTGGTACCATTCTTTATTTATGGCTGTGTTCTTAGGCAAAATTGTGAGTAACATGACAGTTACATGATTGACATAATATGGTGGGCACCCTAATATAGACAGGGTTGAAAAGTCAAAAATAATCAGATTGACATTATTATTAGGACGGAAATTGAAATGAAGACAGTATTTATTAGGTTGACAATTTAAATGTAGACAGTATTAGTTATTAGGTTGACAATAATATCTCTAACCCTAGCTCTGTCCCTATCCCTGTCCCTATCACTAGTCCTGTCCCTTACCCTGTCCCAAGCCCTAGCCCTGTCCCTTTACCAGTTCCTAACGCTGTTCCAGAGTCGTAACTTAAAAATGTAGTGCCTGGGATTTGAAGGAAAACTTTCACCCCCTTAGCCCTTAATTATAACCAAATTAACTTAAAATATTCATAAACTGCACCCTATTCCCTGATGCACCCTGGTCGGTTGCCTCTCCTGCACAGCCCTAGTTATGGCCCTGCCCTGTTTCTGTCCTTAGCCCTAACCCTATACCTATTCCTGTCTCAAGCCCTGTCCCTTAGGAACTCCCTAGCCCTATGCATCTACAATATATCCCTAGATCTGTCCCTGTCCCTATCCTGTGCTTAGTGCTATCCTTTTCCCTAGCCCTAACCAACTGTCAACATTTGAATTGTCCACCATGTGACTTGTCAACCTAATAAAACTCTTGACACCTAAATTATCGACCTAATGTTGTCGACTTTCAAAATGCCTACCAAGTGAATGTCTAGCTGACGACTGCATTTACACAAGATGATAGACCAAGGCCAAAATGTTAATTAGTGCAAGATGGAATTGTCATTGGGCCCAGCCACACATGTGTTAAAAAGGGCATGCATATAGTTTAACAAACTAAACACTTCAATGACAGGGACTTTTATACCTTTTCACAACATCTTTACTCTTACTCACAGTTTTCTAATATGGTAAAATAAAAAGTTTATAATTCACATTGTCTACCTTGACATAAGTTTGTGTCAATCAGTTTGTCCTCTACATAATTATCCTCCACCATCCCACTAATGCAAGGTTTATCAGATTGAACAATTGTAGATATGTCAATTTATTTGAGCAATTCTTTATATCTGACCAGATGTCATAACTTTTCACATTTGGCAGTGTGACTCTTAGAAAATGCAAGTATTTTTTCAGGTCCTACCATTTTTAGGAGAAACTGAAGCAGAGGACATGTCATGTGCGACTTGAGTCTACAGCTTGCTTAGAAGGAGCTGTTTGCATCTGTGAAAATTTGTGTCAGTTGGAAATAAAGACGTTACATATGACTTAATCCTAGGATGGAGCATGGTTGCCAAAATGTCAAGATATTGCAAACCCTTGGGTCCAGGCTAAGTAAATAAAGTACTTGATCTTCCAGGCCAACAAACTTTGCAAAATAGGCAAGTTTCATCTTGTTCTTCAGCTTCTCCAGCTGCTTTTCCAATAGTTTGATAAGGGGTATGATTTGACTGAGGCTGGCAGTTCTGGTTGACGGAACCCTTCAGAATTAAACTACATTAAAATAATATTTAAGCTATTGTATTGTTTTATCTGTCCCTCTTTCACTTTGTCTAATGCTGTAGTCTGTTTCGTAAATGTGATTTTCTGAGCACAGTCTTGCAAACAACCTACTCTCTACACTTTCTCGATACACTCTCTCTTCTAAAATGGCAAATGATAATACGAGGGAGGGTTATATTTGAAAGATATAGATACAAAACTCTTGAGATCTGACATTTTACCTGAAATTACACTTTCCCTCTGTTTCAGATCCAATCTTGGAGCGAGAAACCGAGTCATGTCTCGGTAAAACCAATGTCGGATCTTGTTGGATATCTTTGAATATGAGCCACTCATCTCTAATATAAAATACAGCACAGAGTTTTTTTTAAAATCAGTGTCCAATTACATATTTCCTGTACAGCCAAAGATTGTGCTGTAAATATCCACATAATTTTCTTATTATTATTTTTGCCAGTGTGCAGAAAAGGTAATCAAAAGGGAATTATAAAATCTTGTGCTGGAATTATGATGACCACTAGGTAGTTACCACAACTCTTACAGGTCATATAAAGCATAAAACAAATCAAGGAAAATCAGAAACCAAAGGGGAAAATTTTCATGTATAATCCAAATAAACACCATTAGCAGCAATGTATTTATGAACATACTTTTTTTTTCTTCTCCAGATAGCGCCACAAGATTTGTAACCATTGGCTATGGCGCTCAGAAACAGCGGGGCTTACCTAGCTGAAAAGGGTGTCACAGGGTGTGACAGTGAAGGATGTGTGTCAATCACGTGAAACCCAAATCTGATCTTGGGATGCCCACTTGGGCCAGAAATACTCTGCTATTGCCAGTACCCTGGATAACAATGATAAATTTTGTTACTTGAACAGGACATTCCATTCCATTAAATAGACACTCAGAGCAAAATATTTCCATTATTACACTATTTTACTTGTTCTTATTTTTCCTTGCTTGCTCTTATTGTTCTGACGTACAACATACCAACTCTAAGAGAGATCTTTAGAACTACTTCCAGTCATCAAAGGCTAGGACTGTTGTGCGACTATAAAGCCAATTTAGTATGAGTTTTTATTTATTTCTCCTTAGTTTCACTTTGTTACAGTCTGAGGGTTTTTTTGCTTGATGTTTCCGCTGACAACTTTATCAAAAATACACAGAAGTGAATCAATAGTAAATTAAAACCTTTTATTGGAAAAGATTTGTTACTCAAAGATTGCCTCTTTAAGTTGAGTTATGTTTCAAACATCTCATACCAATCAATAAAACTTACTACAACTTGAGGGATAATTATGCATATGTGTGTTCAGATGCGAACTAAAAGCAATCTCTCATAATAGTCACTAAAATAAATTGCCTGTAGAACAAATGATCTATTATATCCTTTGATTGTACTTCACAGCACACTTTCCGTGATGTTAGTTAAGCTCCCTTAAGCAAATTGATATTACTAATAAAGTACTTCTTCTTATGTATGTCACATATGAATATATATAAAGTGGACAGAACTGTAGGATAAAAAATATAAAAACATTTGTCAATCATTATCATCATCAACATTTATAAATAGTGCCAGAAAATTCTGTAGTGATTTACAATTGGGGACAAACACAATAATAAACAATACTGGGTAAAACAGACAAAGTAATAAGAGGGCCCTGCTCAAAAGCTTACACTCTATAGGTCAATGGGAGTCAGATACATGAGGTAAACATTTATTCATATGCTATGTGATCCAGTCACACAGCAATAGTTAAATTTAAATTTTTAGGATTCAGAATCTTTTAAATAATGACACTTCAACTAAAATATCAAGTAAATCTACTATTAAAATCATTTATGCAGTGCTGTACAGAGAATATTTGTCATTTACAGGAAAATTGGAACACCTGGAAGAAACCCAAATAAACACGAAATAACATACAAACTCCACACAGATAAGGCCCTAGTTTGGAATAGAACTCATGACCAGCACGGTGTCTTAGTGGTTAGCACTTCTGCCTCTCAGCACTGGGGTCATGAGGTTCATGATTCGATTCCCGACCATAAGCTCCAATGGGGCAGGGACTGATGTGAGTGAGTTCTCTGTACAGCGCTGCGGAATTAGTGTTATTTATTAATATATAAAGTGTAATTATTTTAATATATAAATAGATGATGATGATGATGACCACAGCACTGTGAGGTATAAATGCTAATCACTGAGCCATAGTGTGTACTATTTGATATTAATATATATCAATGCATGGAGCACCTATAGGACCCTGGGCCCCGGTCCAAAAGCCTGAAGTCATTAGTTATGTTGATTGGATGTGGTATTTTGGAGCTGGAATAATATTTGCCTACATAAAATGTAGCAAGCCATCATGTGGTCGGTCCCTTAAAGTCTTGTTCAGTGCCAATAAACACTCCAGTTTTGAGACATAGCTCATCCTTGAGGGCCTTTGAATCTGTTCAGTTCCCCCTTAGGGTGACAATGGTATCTTGTAGTTCTTGAGTCTGCAGAGCCACAAAATGAATACAGTCCGGTATTTCTGGGCTCACATGTTATGCGTTGGGTGAGGTCATTAACCCTGTGAAAGCAGGCTTTGCTTTGAAGTCATTGGCATTGCACATTGGATTCATTTTATATACAGTATTTACAAAGTAATACCTTCTGGAATTCATCATCAACATTTATTTACATAGTGCCAGCAGATTCTGTAGCGCTTTACAATTGGGAACAAACAGTAATAATACAATACTGGGCAATACATACAGAGAGGTAAAAGGGCCCTTATGCATTACACTTTATTATTATGTTTCTTCACTACAGTTATATTATTGGCTAATCCTTATAACTAGGATTCCCCCCATTTTTTCACTACATATCCCTATATTAAGAAGGTGACAAGCAAATTATTGGTTCCAGGATAGTTTGAGTCCGCCTGGCACAACACTTAATGAATTCAGGTGCAACCTTTTTGCATTTAAGCATTGTTCTCTCATCTTTGCCCTGCATCCTATGCCAGCATATGTCACCGGCCACTCTGTAAAGCTCAATACATGACTTCTCTACTAGACCACCATTTTTCTCAACCTAGAGATTGGGTTCTTTTTATGTAGCACTGCAGAATATGTCACCTCTAATTCTTCTGATTGGGAAAGAAGCAAAAAGTAGGGTGCAATCTTCACGTTTCACATAAACAGGTATCCCTGAGTCCCTAATCTCTATACCAATGTGTTTTGTCTCTACAGTTCACCAGAGAAAGGGAACATTCCCCATATCTTGCGACAGAAAGTGTCCCAGCAGGGTCCTGCTATTCCCTGTAACTGCTTCCTGGCAAAGCTGAGTTTTTATGATGGGATGTAAAGTAACAGAGTTGCTGGGTTCCTTTTGATGCCTTCCGGTCGAGCAAAATAATGGCCTCTTTTAATGTTAGTTTGGTTCCATCCTCTGACATGTTCGCTGTGCATTTCCTTAGCTAACACTGGGCTATGCACTGTTTGGCAGGCATTACTTTGGATTGGTGAGACCACGACCACAGTGTTAGATGGCGAGACAATGCAATGCATCCTACAGTCATGGCAGTTAAGACTTTTGTTTTTATGTTTGTGCGGATTCTCCGCTAACCTGACTTTCTTTTCTTCCTTTCCACTCTTTCTGCCTTTGGGTTACACAGGGCTTTGTTTAACTGGAGTCTGTATGCCTATCTGATGTCATTATGGGAGGGCTAAGGAATAGTCTATAAAAGTGATGGGCGGAGTGTAAAGTAGTCTGTAGTGGTCCAGGGTATTGCCTGCCCACCCTCTCTGGTTTGATGGACTTCTGTACCTGCTTCAGCTTGTCTGGCTGTTCTATTTTTGTGCTGGATTTCTATTTTCGCCCGTTCCTGGCCTGGTATGGCTTTCAGATTTTGGAGGTCTTGGATGGTGTGTTGCCGGAAAATGCAGTGCAGTTGGTGGCTAATGGTTGGGGGTGTACAATATGGTAGTGGGCATGCTGAGCCTGCCTCCCTTCGAAGAGTCGACCATAATCTCGGTGCAAGTGTGATACCCAGAAGTTGTTGGGCACTAGGACTCGGTGAAATAGGACTATCTCATAGCATGATACTGCAGAGACTTTAAGACCCAGAAAAGTTCAGTCTGTGAGGGCTTCAAAAAAGTTCTGTGATATGTTTGACAGGAAAAATTATGAGATTGTGAAAACAGTGATTCAAGAATGCAGAGTAGCAAAGAGAGGTCTGGTTAGCCTTGTGAAAAGAGAAAATAGAGGAAAAAAGAGAAAAATAACAGCTGATGAACTGAAGTGACAGCAGCAGTGAACAGGAGAACTGATAGAGTGAGAGAGGAGCAGCAGTCACCAAAAGTGGTGAGACCACAATGCGAAAGAAATCTGAAACAGACATTAAAAAGTGTAGAACGATAGCATTATAAAGAGAAACTGATAAAGAGATAGAAAGACATAACAGAAAAGGATGAGACAGTGATATATATTTACCTGTTTGCAAATGACATTTATTCTGACAGGAAAACAGCAAATAGTTTAACATATTTATCAGAATAACAGCAATATTTTTTTTATAAGAAGAAATGTACTGAACATTTGGCTGAAACTTATGTTTAATCACCAGATAAGTGTGATGTATGTCCAGTGACAGAGACTTGTTCCTCTCAGTCACACAGAACCTAAATTATAATATAGCGATACCCCACCCTGACAAAGATGAACCCAGTTAATGTGTGCATGTCACTGCCCAGGTCACTTTGTTTATTATTTATTTACAAGGCACTCCATTACATAATACAGTGTTACTGTTTTATATAGATGGGTCTTATCTGAAAAATGAGAAATTGAGTTTGGTTTCAGGATATGCATCCTTTTCTGAACATCATATCAACAAAAGTAAGTTTGCCTTCAGTATCTTACTAATCACTTGTGCAAGTAACCTAGCAGAAGGAAAATCTTTTAATATTACTGATTCAATATGTATTTGTCATAGTTAAAGTCATTTGGGGAAAGAGAGGCATGCAATACATTAAAAAAGGTATTTATGTCATACTTGTCAACTCTTGGCATTAGCTTTCCGAGAGGTCCGAGGGGCAGGTGGGGGGCAAGGCTTGGAGAAGCCATTATTTATTATTATTCAATATAGACACACAGTGTGCGCTATGATGTTTTATATTTTTCTTTTATGAACCCTTGATTTATGATATATACCGCTATCTAAGGAACAAGGCTTATTTGGAACTTTTCCTATAAGAGGAACATATCATCTTTTCGTTTGCTGATTTATTACTACCAAGTACGGGAACCATTACAGATAGAGGACATATCTATTTGATTGACTTTACCTTTTGACCTAAGAAAGGTTACTTTAATATTTTTTTGGTTTTATCAATTCTGCATTGTCTAGCGCCGTTCCTGTTAATATTTAATATTTGAAGTTATTTATTTTCTACTTTATTGGATTGAAGTAGTTTATATAGGAGGCTGCTTGATATTTTCTTTGCGCTGTATATCTCTGTATTATATTTTATTTCCTCTGGCATAGTTTATATACCCTTTCCACCCTTGGACGAGGATTTCTCTGCTTCATGCCCAATTCTGGACTATGATTCAGACTTTTTGACTATTCCTGGTGATTTGGGCGTCTGGAATCCGGCTTTAAGGGAAGGGGTACTGTCACGATCTGCCTCCACCTGTACTGCATCATCGCCTTAGGATGTTGGTTTGTCAGCATATCCTGTCTCCTGGACTATTTTGGACTTGGTATTTTTTATTAGACTTGCAGTACCTTTGACTCACCAGAGGTGGTGCTGTATAATCCTTCCTACCCTCTTCCCTCGCTAGCAGGGGTTAACCTTCTGATTCTGTTAAATGCTGCACCTGTTTTCTGCCTATTTATACCTGTTTCCCACAGCTTATCTTTACTGGTCATTGATGTTGTTGTTGTCATTGTTGCTGCTGTTACTACTTCTGTTTCCTTGGACTACTGCAGGCTGCTAGCTGTCATCCCTGTTCCTGGTTTCAGCTCAGCTAGTTCACCTGTTCTTGCTCTTTTCTCTGTTACTTACCTATTTCCAGCCTCACCCAGAGATCTGTTGTTCAGTCTCAGCTATATCTGGTTGGTACCTTTCATGCACTATTCTGGACTATGTTTGCTCAATAAACTGTTATATTTTTACCATACTCCTGGCTACATAGCTGTCATTTCCAGCCTGTAACACAGAAGTGTGACAGTGACAATGCATCTAAAGTAGGCTATTCTAGTATGGTTTATATAGGTAAATGATAGGGATTCCAAAGTTTGGAAGTTCAAGTAATAAACCTGGCTACCACAGAAAGTCCTCAATTAGTTCTGAAGCCATAACTAACAGGCGGACAGTTGGGCTTGCTTGCTAACTTCTTGTTGATAAGCAAAAGCACAAGGTACTAAAACCTAAAGTAACACTATATCAAGTTATTACACAGTATTACTAAGAAGAGCTACATGCTATGACCACTTTATCTGGGACATAAATAGCTACTGCTACCCCAACATGTAAGGTAACTGTCTTTAATTTTGTTTAACATGAAACAATACAATCTGACCTTCAACTTTAGTTATTACTATCTGATTTCAAGTAGTAACACAAAAGGGTTGTCTTACTTGACACTTTTGACCTTTCTTCAGTGTCAAGTATTTTCGAATATGATCATTTCATAACTAGGAATTTCATTAAAAATGTGATTGCCCCATATGCATAAAGATAAATTTACAATCTAATTGATTCTATGTTATAAATGCAACTTCATGAACAGAAAACTTCATACCTATGTTATAATTTATTTGCAATATGTACAATGGGAAGGTCAGAATATTCACAACCTCTCCAATTTTATGATGTAACACATATAATCGTTTTTATTTATTTTTGTGCCTGCAATAATGGATTTCTTGTTATGTATTTTCTTAGAACTATATTAACTTGCAGTGTAGAGACTCGAACCAACTGAATTTTGATTGCTTAACATGTCGGTTCTAAAATTTTTAAAAAATTCTGCGAGTTCATTAGTTTTGGAACCATTAAAAATTGAGAGAATAAACAGTTCGACTGTGTTCAAAATAAATTTAGTAGCTTTGGCAATTCAATTTAAAAGCAGTGAAAATTACTTTTCATTAATTAATAATATTATTTAAATATTGTTAAAAAAAAGTTAAAAACAAAAATGTAACACTAACAGCAAAAAACATACCTAAAATGAGACTGGTGAGCCTGAATGGCGAACCGCATATGTTATTATTATTATTATTATTATCATTTATTTGTTGGGCGCCACAAGATTTCCGCAGCACCGTACACAGTACAAACAGTAGTACAAAACAGGGTGACAAAGTACAGAACAATAAACACAAAGTACCAATGCTTCAGGAACTCCAGGGAGACACATGGAGTAAAGACAGAGCAGAAGAACCGGTATGGTCCCTAAACATGGATGGCGAGACCAAACTGCGAACAGGAGTTTCAAATGTCAAAACCGCAATTCAAATAAGGGGCTTCTGGCGATTGTAACGTGAACGTATTCAGGGTATTTGAACTTGTGAATTTCCATGTAATTTTGAATCAGTTTGAAATATTTGAGTATCTCTGTTACAGTTTATGAGTTTATTTGTTTACAACATATCAAACAGTTTCTCTTAATATGATGGTGATATACAGTGCACAATATAACATACTGAAATGTTATAGAACACCTGGAGAGTCATAATTTCCTAGCAATGCCTCTGACATGAATTTGGATTTCGAAAGAGTTTACCTTCTGGTGCTTGATACAACCGTAGTTACAAATCATTAGGTGCAATGGGTCTGCAATACCCCAAAAAAACAAATATAGAAAAGAAATAGGCAGTAGTGTATTCATAAACATGAACAGAACAGATATGTGGACTGCGGATATTACACAAATCATTCATTATATTAATGCACTAAAAAACACATTATATGCATTAAAATTTCACTTAGCTTGTAAATCACATAAATATTTCACCAAATATGCAAAGGTATGTCTTGAAACTAGATTAATCCTATACAAATATCTGTGATTGGCCGAACAATGTTAGCAGCCGCTTCTGATTGTAGTGCCAGAGTGTGCATTATATTTTCATGCTATTAATCTTGTACCCAATGGGCACGGGTATAAGGAAAGGCCCAGTTCTACTCAGCATTGGGCTGCTACTCTCTAGGCGTGGGGCCCGATTATTTTTTCAGGACCCCCACCTAGAGGACTAGGACTGATTTAGAGCAAGCTGGGCTCTTAAAGAATAGAAGGGAGGGAACATCCTGGGAACATCCCCAACCCCAGTTCTGACAGGCAAGAGAGCTAAGGTAGCACAGGCTTTGAACTATCTTACCTGTCAGAACTGCATTTCTTTTATTTATTTTTTTGTGCTGAAAATCATTGGTTTGCTATTAATACATGGGATGGTTTGTATACTGTCCATGTGTAAAGATCAGAATTGTGGTTTATAGAGTTATGTTTTTCATTCTTGTGCTTTGATGGCCTTTAGTAAACCTCACGGTTTACAAACATCAAAGTGTCAAAATTCAATGCGGTTTGGTAAAAGCAGAAGTTAGTAAATCTACCCCAAAAATGTTTTGGGAAACAAACCTCATGCAATGTATTTCTTTAAGTTGCCATGGCATTACGACACGACAAGGTGTCCATTTAGGTCTTGCTTCATCTGTATTATGACACACATTTATTAATGGTTAAAGTATATATCAGCAAAACATAGGGTTCTGCATAAACCAGGCTATGCAAGGTTTTACAGAGTAGGACTGTGTATATTTAAAATACATTCCAGAGTGCAGTGGTGAACCTAAAAATACCAGGCTAGTGCTATGCAATATATTATATAAATGAACATGAAAGCATTGCAGCATATATAAGAGTTTTCCATTTGAAATTAAAGTTCTTACTATTATAATTTGATCAAATCAGTAAGTCCATCTACCACATCACAGTGACCTTGATTAAGATGGGTCACTAAGCTAATAGCCTGGCCATTATATTACAGGTATAATGCATATATATTTTACTATGTGCTGTGCTAATTGAAATACCTGAAGAGATGTGATATACCATGTGAAATTAGTCAGGGTCCATAAAACCCCTATAAAAGATATGCAATGACCTGCACAACCAGCTTCTTTTAACTATACAGATTGCTTCACTGGATTGACTCACAATAGACTGACAACAGAAAACACTAATACACACTAGGCACTGCAAGAATCCAATGGCATTTTAAATAAGTTTAAAGTTAAAGGGACATTATTAAATCACAATTTTAGCAAGTTATGTCTATCCTCCCACCATTTTACAGTGACCTCAAGTTAGGTGCTGTCCAAAGCTAATATTCTGCACAATTCATCGCAGCTATAATATATTTACATTTTACTTTCTACAGCTGTTAAGTTAGCATAGAATATAGCCTGATGCCTAGTTGCATTTCATGTAGTCTACAGCAGTAAGCTTCTGAGCAAGTAATATATACATGTAATGAAATGTTAAAGTTAACACTGGGATCCATCTACATGGAGTTCTCTGCCCCATTAAGCTCAACTACAGCTTTTATTCTGATAGTTTTTTGGATATCTGCTTTAACAATTTCAATGCTTGTCAGGAGTCTTGGGAGGCCCATTCCCCTGGAGCCTAGATCTCAAGTTTTAACCACATTTCTAAATTTGATTAATAAGAACAGTTATTCTTATTCTTATTCTTCTTCTTCTTCTTATTATTATTATTATAAAAAATAATTTTATATATGTGTAATTTCAACAGCACCCTGAGATATTGATAACAGAACAGGTTGTACAAGTATGAATGTTACCAGTGTTTGTAAGCACTAACTCTTTTTAATGTGCAGGGCAAAGCAAGGAAAATCCTTATTGATGATGAAAACACACCTTGGGGTAAATGTATCAAAGTGCGAGTTTGCCAGCGTGTTTAAATCGCGGCAAATTGTGGGTGTTTACCCGCGAGTTTTGAAAAAAAAAATGAAATGTATCTAGCTGCGATTTTGACACTGATGTTCAAAATCGCTGGTCATCTCTGGTGATTTGCTGCGATGTAAACACTCCCGAGATTAGCTAACTCTCCTGTGTTTGGCAAACTCTCCTGGGTTGTAGCAGTGAGTTGTAAACACATCACTGTTACACTGACCTGTCATACAGCTGTAATACTGTAAATACAGCTTACGCAAGTAGCGTAGCGCATGCGCAGTGAGCTGCGTTACTTGCGTAAGCTCTATTTACTGTATTAGGTGATTTCCCCACTAGCGTGGGAAAATCACATAATACAGTAGTTAGAGCTTGCGCAATGAACGTAAGTTCATTGCGTACCAGACCTCCTACTAGGTAGGAGGTGTTAGCTGCGGGTCCACAGTTTTTTTATTTTTCTACAATCAAGATTAAAGACTCGTGGATATTACAAATATGGGGCCCTCCTGGCCGAAGCAATGAAGACTTCAATCAACAAGGGGCCCATTTTGGGCGAAGTACAGAAGAGATTGGCAAAGCAAAACTTTTGGAAGTATAAATATTCTGGGACTGGGGCAAGCAGGACTATTGGATGGTATAATTAATATGGGACTGGGGCAAGCACGGACCTTTTGGAGAAGAAAGAAGACATCTTTGGTGAGTATTTGGGGTGTATTTTTTATTAAATAGATGTGGTGTAAATGAGGGTGGTTAGTGTGTTTATTGTGGGTTTTTTATTTTTAATAAATATGTGTGGTGTTTACTAGGGTGTTGTTATTTATTTAACATTTTTTTTGTGGAACTACAGGTCCCATCAAGCCAGGGATGTCAGGGCATGTTGGCACTTGTGGTTCTCCATGTCCCAACATGCCCTGGCTGCCGTGTGTATGCTGGTGCTTGTAGTTATACAAGCAGCAGCATTGCCACACTGTTTTTGGCAACCTGGCTGGCTGGGACTTGTAGTTCCACAAAACAAAATGGCGTCGGTTTATTATTTTTACTCTTTTGTGCCGTTATTACCCTACTACCCACAGCCCAGGGGTAGTAGGAAGAGCCCTAGGGCTATCAACACTGGGCTGGTTCTTTCTAGGGGGGGGCCCGGTTGTTTTTTTCGGCGGACCCCACTCCCTAGGGAATCCAGCCCAGCGCTGAACAGTCTAGGGTTGGTTAGTCATTATGGCAGGGGGACCCCTGCCGTGTGTCCCACTGCTATAGTGCTGCCAACCCTGGCTGGTTTGCCTAGTGCTGGTAAAGTGAAAATCAGGGGGACCCCACGCAAAATTTTTCCCCGATTTTAACGGGACCAGCACTAGTCAGGCAGCACAAGGGTTAAGCATGAATAGCGGGGGGACCCCACGCTTTTTTTTTTTTCAACTTTTATCTATTCTTTACCATTTTTACACTGCCAGGGCAGTGTAACAGTGATGTGTTGTATCTGGCGTATTTTGAAGCAAACTCTCCTGAGTTTGCTTACTCGCAGCTTCATACATTTGAGAGCTGTATAGCTGCAGTGGCAAACAGTCGGGAGTTTGATCTCTGGCGATTTTGCAAATAGCGATTTTAACAGAAGCAGAACTCTGGCGATTTTGCATGAAATCTCAGTTTCATACATCTGAGAGTTTCAATTCTCCCGAGAAAATCGCTGGATTTGCAAAATTGCACTTTGATACATTTACCTCCTTGTCACTGACAAAAGGGCCTTTTTATCCTTTTTGCCCTACATCGATCCCATAGTATTTTACTCTGCTCAAGCATTGAACTGAAAATCATTGCGGTTCTGTTTAATAATAATGGATGGATTTGCATTCCAGTTTTTCCAACATATGTGGTTTATGAGGTTTGTTTCATATGTGAATTATCTGTTCATGCATTGGTGTTCAAATGAATTACTATTATCAATAGTTCAGTATAGTATATGTACTAGAGCCTATTTAAGCAATATGTTCATACAGTAAATTTCATACAGAGGCATCCATCCAGTACACACTACTTGGGGCTATAGCTGGCACCAACTTTTTCATTGGGCACAATATAACAGCATTAGCCATTTATCTGTTTGCACCTGAAAACATTTAGAGAGTCTCTAGTCTTTCCAAGTAAATTTAATGTAGGCCATGCTCAAAGGGCCTGATTCAGTAAGGAAAGTAAAGCAAAAAAAAGAGTAACTTTGCACCTTGGCAAAACCATGTTGCATTGGAAGTGTGAAGGCAGATTTTTAGTTGGGGTAAGGCATATTCTAGATCAATTTTAAATTTCAATATACAAATAAAGCTATCAAGTATGTGTGTGCTACATGCAAAAATAGCCAGTATTTATCTTTTGTTCAAAATAATCAACTAAATTGCTCCCCTTGCATTGTAACATGTTTTTTTCCAGGAGAAAGCTTACTCACTTCTTTACCTTACTTTCCTTAATGAATCAGGCTAAATGTATTTATATCCTTTTTGGAGATATTGAGTCTGAGACATTAAGGACAGCAAGGCAAAAAAGGAGTAAATTTGATCCTGGACAAACCATGTTACAGTGCAAAGGCCCGGTATGCTGTACATCAGAAAAATGGACCTGATTCATTAAGGAACGTTAATCAAAAAATTAAGTAAGTTTTCTTACTCATGTGTACGGACAAAATCATGTGGCAATACAAGGGGAGCAAATGAGTTTATTATTTTGCAAGTAAGGAAAATACTGACTGCTTTTTCATGTAGCACACAAATATTTGATAGCTTTATTTGTACACTGAAATTTAAAATTGATCTAGGATATGCCTTACCCCAACTAAAAACTACCATCACATTTTAAATTAGCCTCCACTTCCAATGCAACATGGTTTTGCCAAGGTGCAAAGCTACTCACTTTTTTTCCTTTGCTCTCCTTAATGACTCAGACCCATTACCTCCAGAACTAAACACAGTATTGTAGATGACCTATACAGTGGCAGTATTACTTCTTTCTTTCTGATACTGATTCCTCTACCTATGCAACCAAGTATCTGACTTGTCTTTTTTTATTGCTTTGTTGCATGGCTTACATGCCTTTAAGGCACCTGAAATAGTGACTCCTAGTTCCCTTTCATCCTCAGTAGTTTCGATTATAGTGCCATTAATACTATATTTGGCCTTTGGATTTTTAACAACCAAGTGCTAGATTTTGCATTTTTGGCATTAAACTGTGGTTGCCACATTCTTTCCTACTCCTCTAGTCTACCTAGATCATCAATCATTTTTTTTACCCCTCTTGGTGTGTCTACCCTGTTGCATATCTTTGTATCATCTGCAAAAAGCATACTTTCCCTTCAATACCATTTGCAATGTCATCAATAAAGGTATTAAAAAGCACTGGTCCAAATATGGATCCCTGGGGTACTCTACTGGTAACCTTTCCCTCCTGTAAATGCACTGTATTTACTATAATTCTCTATTTTCTATCCTGCAACCAAGATCTTATCCATTCAACCATCATAGATTCCTTTCCCAAGCTTTCAAGTTTATTTAACAGTCTGCAATGTGGGACAGTGTCAAAGCCTTACTGAAATCCAGATAAGCTACATCTACATCCCCTCCTTGATCTAATACTTTAGTCACCCAGTCAAAAAGTCACTATGATTTGTTTGATATGATCTCTCCCCCGTAAATCCAAATTGCTTGGGTTCCTGAAAGTTGCTGGATTTGAGATAATCAACATCTCTTTCTTTTAAGAGTGTTTCCACCAATTTCCCTACTACTCATGTACAGCTCACGGGTTGGTAGTTGCTTGTCTCTTCCTTGCTTCCACTTTTGTGCAGTGGGACTACATTCGCTCTCTTATAATCCTCTGGAATCACTTCTGTAGCTAGTGACTGGTTGAATAAATCTATTTATCCATGCTGATGATGATTATATGCATTTTACTATTATGCGCGCATGGCTTAGAATTAGAGATGGGCGGGCTCGGTTCCCCGAGAACCGAACCCACCCAAACTTTGGGTATCCGAGTACCGAGCCTAGTAGGCTCTGTACTCTCCTGCCCGCTCGGAATCCAACTCGAGGCCGAACGTCATCGTGACGTCGTCGGATCTCGGGGCTCGGTTCTCGCGATACTTCAACATTATAAATACACGCCTCCACAGCAATCCATCGCCATTTGACAGAGGGAGAGAGCAGGGTGTAGTCACAGGCTGATTAGCGCAGGAACAGAGAATACAATATTCTGATTCCAATTGTGCTAACAAAAATCGCTAGAGATGACAGGAGGATAGAGGATTTTTTTTTCAATATTTGGCACTCAAAGTGCTTTTGGGGTGTCCCCCATAATTGTGCATAAATATTTCTGGCTGTCAAAAGTCATATTTGTCAGCAGTATCTACCAAATAATTTTTAGCACTCCCCAGTGCTTTTGGAGTGTCCCCCATAATTGTGCATAAATATTTCTGGCTGTCAAAATTAGTATCTGTCAGCAGTAGCTACCAAATAATTTTTAGCACTCCCCAGTGATTTTGGGGTGTCCCCCAAAATTGTGCATAAATATTTCTGCCTGTCAAAAATCATATTTGTCAGCATTATCTACCAAATAATTTTTAGCGCTACAAGTGCTTTGGGCTCAGAATGGATTCAAAGCAGTCCACATATGAGCAGAATGAGCAACCAGGTTCTGTCACCAGTCCTGATGGTAGTGTTCCCAGTACGTCATCTGGGCAAGGCGATGTCAAAGTACACAGTGTTTTGAAATCAGTCAAAAAAACACACCCCACAAAAAATTTTACTGTGCTAAAGCGAAAAAGAAGTGTAACTGAGGAAAAGTTAAGTGCCGATAAAAAAAAAATTGCCAACATGCCATTCTACACACGCAGTGGCAAAGAGAGAATGAGGCCTTCGCCTTTCTCTATTAGTGGCAGATCCAAAAATGTTACCGAGCCTACAAGTGGTGCACAACTACTGTTACGCGTCAAAGCCGAGCTGCAAGATAACAGTAAGGCATTAGAGGATAATGTTTGCTCTGAATCAGAAATGACACCAATCCCTGTGGAGAGTCCATCCAACAGTGGGATGTCTAATCGTGAGCATTCTGTTAGTGTACCCATAAAGAAGGTTCCTTTCAGCAGTTCTGCTGATGTGTGCCAAAACAGCCCGAGTGTAGTCGGTGATACACCAATTGAGGATGCCACTTTGGAATTAGAAGAGGATGATGGGAAGATTTGTGTAGGCGACGAGGGCACTAATGATGATGTTGATGATTATGATGCAGACAGATACCAAATTGCCTTTCTCAATTTCTATTTATATTCTAGACTCTATAATGGCTGAATAGTTTTCTATTTTACTCCTAGTGGAGAGGGGGTCTGATGCAGACAGATACCAAACTACCGTGGTCCATTTATTTTTACTTTCTAATTCCACAGTCTATGCAGGCTGCTTTTTTTTGTATTCAACTTCAAGTGGAGGGCAGAGGGGGGGGGGGGGGGGGGCATAGATAGCCACCAAACTACTGTGGTCCATTTATTTTTACTTTCTAATTCCACAGTCTATGCAGGCTGCTTTTTTTCTATTCAACAACAAGTGGAGGGTGTAATATACACCCAAAAATGATGGCTACATTGCAAATAATCAAAGATGGAGGAGGCTGACAACTAGGTTTGTCTGTATAATTTGCAGGCAAGTGTTCGCATTAAGGACGGCCTACCAGGGATTAAACTGTTTTTTGGATAATTTATTAGCTTTAGAATTACCTCACTTATCTAAGAAACTTGTTGAGCACTAAATTAGGTTATTTTAGACCAAAAACATTCTATTTTTTTCAAAAATGGCAAAACAAAACCAAACAAAAACAAAACCAAAACACGCAATGGCGGTTTTGCAAAGCCAAAACCAAAACCAAAACGCGAAGGTAATCCAGATCCAAAACCAAAACCAAAACCAAAACACGGGGGACCATCTCTACTTAGAATACAGAGAGAACATGGGATGCAATTTACACTTTTGTTGTAAGTGTAAACTGCGTCCAGCTTTACATAGAGCCCTTATTCTGTTACAACATAATTACTTCAAGATATATCTTAATTAAAATGTGGTAGTAAAAGATATGGAAATAGGTTGTTTAAAGTCCTGATGTATTGCCTAATCATTAATGTATATTGATGGTGAAAAGAAATTGTCTCACAATAAAGAGGTTGAATGCAAAGTGGAAATTTAGAAGTGCTGGTATGGAACCTTCACTTTGAAATGAATGGCTGGGGGACTGGAATGTTTAGGAGTTTTGATAGAGTGAAATAAATTTTAGATGACTTTTAACACTATATAGCAGTGCTATTTTTGTCATAGAACTCATAGAACTGAGTTCCGGCGGTGCATGCGGGCTGCTTGTGTGTTGAGCCCGATGCATGCGTGCTTTGTCCCCGCTGGTTGTGATGGCACTGCTCGGCTTGTGGCGCTGCTCAGCTTGTAATTGGTCATGTGGTCTCGTGCTGAGAGCTTTCTGCAGGCGGTGACCGTTATGTTTCGTTACACAACTGATGTGTGTAGGTGGGTGTATAGAGATTGACTACGTGATGTGAGTTGCGGCACCTTTTTTCTTACAAAAATAGCACTGCTATATAGTATAATGTAAAACATATTAAATTATGTAAAACTATCCACCCCGGGTCCCTGACAACTCCTTTGTCGAATTACTTTTCCCCTGTGTCTTAGGAATGAGACTAAAGCAGTCTGTGTCGGCAGTTACTGACATTGCCGACTGCAGCTGTTGCTCCAGTCTCCCGTCCAACAACAGATCTCGGTTTCTTGACGGTTACCTTATTGACTCATTCAGGTTGCGGACAATTAAAAAATTAAGAAGATGAAAGAGACCTGGGTCTAACATCTTTTTGATTCATTGGAGACGAACCAGAGGGAATAATGTAACTGCAGAGAAGCCAATATCTTTTTTGTTTGGAAAGGGAGACAGGAGGAACAGCTGCAGCCAGCGGTGTCAGTAACTGCCGACTAAGACTGCTTTAGTCTCATTCCTAAGTTGCTTCTCATAAGCGTGCTGTGCTTCTGTTTTACACACGGTGGATTGGATTCCAGATAAAAGGTAATTGATCTCCTTTTGATGTGATACACTATGCTGCTTACTCACCTTTCACTTCATAAGTTTCAAAGTCATTGACTGAATAAATTCACTAAAATAATTTTCCTATAAGTGCTTTATAGGGAGAATCATTAACAACATAAGATATGATCTAGTCAGCTTCCTATATTACAATTACTTTGGACTTTGAGTGATTCTTTATGTATGTGATTTCTTAGGTATGCAATTTGTATTAATAATATCTTTTTCTTTTATAATAAATATGTTTATTTATAAGCTATTGTAACAGTGTGTATATGATGGTATTTGTTGCTTTGGAAAAAGAGGTTGCGCTTTACTTGGTTGTTGTTTCTGATCCCTCCTCCATCACACTGTGCCCTCTTCTTCATCACACTGAGCCCTCTTCCTAATCACACTGTGCCCTCTCCTTCATCACACATGCTGCCCTTCTTCATCACTGTACCCCCTCCTTCATCACACTGTGTCCTTACCGTCATCACACTGAGCCCCCTTCTTCACCAAACCTTTGCTCCTCCGTCACCCTGATTCCTCTCTGTCACACTGTCCCCATCGTTCTTTACTTACCTTTCTATGACATTCTCTTCTTCTGTCTTCTCTTTCTCTTCTGTCTTTTCTTCAGTGTTCTGGCTCCTATCTACACCGCTCCTCACTGACAGTTGGGACACGATAACGTAACACCCAACAGTCAGCAAGAAAGGAGTAGGGAGGGGGGCACCATGTGCAGCTAATAATTTTTTACTGGGCCAGTGGACAAGTGGTTTAGATAGGCGGAGCACCTGCTTGGTTACTCAGCTTACCACGTTCTGCTGGCTGACCATATCTGCTTGTAAGGAAGTGGAACAGAGAAGTGCCGGTATGTCATAGCAGCACATACCACCCCACATTCAGCACTGCTATGCCAAAATATATTATTATGTTTTTTCTGGGGGAGGGGTGTGTTGCTCACAGTCAATCAGCACCCTGGTTTTTGTCCACTAAATAGTTCAGGTGTCACTGATACTGCCCTTCACACAATTGCTTTCAGATTGAAATATTTGGGATTTTAAAAGGAAAAACATTTTTTTTTTCAGGGATGAGGGGCGAAGGGTGCCAGGTGCCGCTGCCAGATTCAGCGCATCATCGTTTTTTTACTGACTGGTGGACAAGCGGTTAAGGCAGACAGAGCGCTTCTCAGGCATGGTGTCCCCCTTCCATGGTTACCCAGCGTACAGCGTTCTCACCAGCCCTGGCTGCTTGTAAGGAAGTGGAGCGAAGAAGTGCTAGTGTGTGTGCGTGTGTGTGTGTGTGTATATATATATATATATATATATACACATATATATATATATATATATATATATATATACATACATATATTTGCAATTAGCATGGCATTCACTGGAGTTGTTCACTGTTTATTGGCAGTTGTGAGGATGGCTTACACATTTTCAGCGGTGGTTACAGCAGACATTTGTGATGTAAAGCATCACAATTCTTCCACAACCCTATGACTGGCTAAACAGTGGTTCCCTCACTACTAGCCAGCCAATAACTGGCATCAGTGGCCCCACCCACAAATAAAGCACCCAGCACTGCAAACCAACAACATACCAATTACACCCATGTGGAGCACCTGTGTGTATATGTGCTGAAAGAGGAGCCCAGGGAAAAGTTAACCCTGTCTGCAGCCTGCTCCTGCAGACTAGCTGGGTTTTTACCTATTTCTTTGTACGAGAGGTGTGACAAATAAGCCTCTTTGCCACAATATATATATATATATATATATATATATATATATATATATATATATATATATATAGTGAGCTCACAGCACCCTGTTTTATGTGGCACTAAATAGTTCAGATGTCACTCATACTGGCCCTCACACAGTTTCTTTCAGAGTGAAACATTTTGGATTTTAAAAGGAAAAGAAAATTATTTGTTGGGGTGGTGTACTGTTCACAGACTAACAGCATTCTGTTTTTTTGCCCACTAAATAGTTCAGTTATCACAGATACACATGGGATTTTAAAAGGAAAAGAAAAATAGATTTTTTTAGGTGTGCCACTGACAGTCAAGTCAGTGACATCATAGTTTAGATGTCACTGGTACTGCCTCTCACACAATTGCTTTCAGATTGAAATGCTTGGGAGTTTAAAAGGAAATAAAATCTAGAATTTTTTTGTGTTGTTTATCACATTCAAACAGCACCCTGTTTTTGGCCATTACTAAAGATGTCACTGATACTGCCCCTCACACAATGGCCTTCACATTGAAACACTTGAGATTTTAAATGCAAGAAATATATTTGTTTATCGGGGTGTGCTTCTCACAGTCATACAGTAAACTGCTTTTTCTCCACTAAGCAGTTCAGATGTCTATCTTATATATAGAAATTATTGGTCTGTTTGGTTGTCCGGTTATGCATTCAGACACCCCTGCACCAATTGGGATAAAACCATTGCTAGGTGTTCCAGTTGGATCTTGGCCAGGTTTTAGTGGTTTTGGGTCCTGACCGGACCTGCTGTTGCTGAACATTGGGCAGAACTTTGACCCGGAGAGCCTTATCTGGGCCTATTACTGGATGGATTTGAATTACATTTCATATAAAAACAAAAACAACACTGGTAAGCCACCTCATAGGTGTATTTGAAGAGCTGTTAAGCTGCTAATTATTTTTAAAAGGTTGGCAGTTGCATCCATTCATTGATAACTCAATAACTTGCAGATTTAAACCCAGGCAAAGCCGGATACTTGAGTTAGTACTATACCAACTATAATATACTATCACAACAGCCAGTAGCCACTGGTTGTCTACTTTTCACTTTCTCTCATCCAAGTGATCAGCACACAATTCTAGCAGACTGAACTCTAAATAAACTGCACTACAATCACAGTTATTTTACCCTGCCCAACCCTCTACAAGCAATTTTCTGAGCACAGAATTGCAGCAAATTTCTTTTGCTATCACTTATAAAATGGCAGCTGAGAACAGGGGGGAGGGCTCCAAAACTCAGTGATGACATTACGCCCGACAGTCAGTGAGAAGGGAGCAGGGAGGCGGGAGACAGGTGGAGGGCAGCGGCCACCGGCCACCGTATGCATATACTAGTAATTATCTTTCTAGTCCGGTGGGCAATCTCCACTAAGTGGTTCAGATGTCTATACTATATATACTATAATTACTATTACAACAACCAGTAACCACTGCTTGCCTACTCTTCACTCTCTTACTCTCTTACTCTCGAATGATCAGCACACAATTGTAGCAGACTGATATCTAATTAAACTTCAGTAAATTCACAGCTATTACAATATACATTGCCTCTTTCACCTGTCCAACTCTCTGTAAGCGATTTTCTGAGCAGAGAATTGCAGCAAACGTCCTACCCACATGCTACCACTTCTAAAATAGCAGCTGAGAACAGGGGGAGGGCTATATATAGAAAATGTTGATCCAAAACTTGTGAGATCGACATTTTACCAGGAATGACATTTTGCCTCATTTTCAGTTCTGACTTCAGTGCAAGGAACAGAGTCATGACTCAATTTGACTGAGTACCCAAAGATTAAAATCTGTTGTATTTCTCCGAATTCGGACTACTCATCTGCATTAATTAGTTCAATAATAGTTAATTGCTACCCAATAAACTATATTCTCGATGACAATATCAGTAATCACTGACAACAGGACAAGTAGAAGTGCCCCCTCCTCAAGCACAATTGTGCCATATGGCACAGCCCCACTCCCTGCTTTATACTAAGGATGAGCGGGCTCGGATTCCGCTAATCCGAGCCCACCCGAACAGTGCGGATCCGACGGGATCCGAGCACTGTTCGGGTATTTCCGGTGCCAAAAAAATTAAAGTGAGGCTCTGACGTCCAATTCTCGCGTTGGATCTCGCGAGACTCGGATGTCATAAATTCCCCGCTTGCGGCCGCCATCTTCATTTGGGCTGAGATCAGGGAAGAGGGTGGTTGGGTTTAACAACATTAAACTGGGAAGGGATGGAAAGAAATTGGAGTGTACGTGGGACAAGCATCTTGCTCAGAGGTGTTAGACAAAGATGTCTAGGCAGCAGCCTAAACATTGGGACATAAGTTAAGCATATTTTTATATTTCCACAGCTATTATGAGCAATAATATATATTTCTGCAGATTGAATGTAATGATTACTAATTATTACTATGCCATTTCACAGGAAGGGAAATCATTATGTAGGTATATTGTCAACAACTGTATACTGTATTCCATAACATATTTATCAAGCACTACTATAAGTGACAAATGGAAGGAAACCCATTGTGGCACTAGGACAAATAAAGATCATCAGTAATATATTCATATCAAGAGCTCTCACACATGTAGCTTGTGAGTTCATTAACCAAATACTGAACATAGTTACATCTTTTTATTTAAATCGATTTTTATTTGAATTTCACAGATTTATCAAGGTATGAGGGTACAGAAAAAGAATTTGGCAGTGGAATGGTGTGGTATACTTAACATAAAACGGATTCTTAGATAAACAATTAAAACAGTGTTCTATATGAAGTAAGACACAAATTTAGAAAGAGATAAAATGTATTAGAACCATTCTAGAAACTTGGTTGAGAGGGGTTGGAGAAAGCAAAAGAAGGAAAAACATAGGGATGTCATTATAGGGAGAGGGGAGGAAAGAAGAGAGGGAAACTGGGCTCTCTGTCGGCTTTAGAACCAAATAGTTGTAGGTGGAAAGTCTTTTATGTGTGTGAGGTTGAGCTAGGTTCATAATATTGTGAGGTGTTCAGAATAGACTGGAAATTAGTGGAAATGAATGTTATTGAGGTTAATAATAGTGTAGGAGTGAAAAAACCAAAATATGGAATTTAGCACTTTTTATGCTTTTTTAAAAAAAAATCAGAACCCAAAACCCAAAATCAGAACCAAAACCTTTCGTGAGGTGTTTTGGCAAAACAAATCAGAACCCAAAACCTCAAGCTAATCAGAACCCAAAACACCAAAAGTGGCCGGTGCACACCCTTACTTTATACCTTGTGTGGAGCGGGGAAAGGGAATCTTCTGTTCCTCTGTTAGAATGGGAGTGTGATTCTGGACTGTGACATGATAGCTTAGTGCACACTCCCGCGTATAACTGTCATAGATAATAAGATAATAAGTTACTGCTACTCCTGTTTTTCAATGGCCAGTACTCAATCTTGGGGCACTGCAGGAAATTAGAAACACTGAAGGAATGAATTTCATTATGCCACTCATTCAGTGTTTTAGGAATACCACAAACTGAGGCATGCTAGGTGATTGCTTAAATTCGCCTAGTAATAACGCTGGACCTGACTGACAATGCTTCCTTATATACATACACCACAAGCAATTTATAGAAACAAATATTTTTCTTTTTTTTATCATTACTAATCCTTAATTTAAAATGTAAAAAAATTCCAAACTAAATGTACACAAAATATATAAGAAAATATTGACAAAGATAAATCAGTGAGCCAGGAATCATAATATATAGGTATTAGAAGAGAAATTAGATGAAATTCGCATTGCAGTACTTGTCCTCAGAATGTGCCTGTTACATTGGATACAATTAAAACATTTATCTCAAATGCTAGATATAAGATCAAATGAAGAGATTGCAGAAATGTTATACAGTAGGCAAAGGGTGAAAAAAATAGAGCATTTTAATCAAAGATGAATTTGGAACAAATAGAGAGATATGTGGAAAGGGAATATAATTAGCTAGGAGTAATCAGGTAAAGGTTAAGCAGGTATATGTATAATTAAAGTTTAAAGAACAGGGGTTGGTTGAGGTAACTGGGGGGTGGGCTGAGGTTCATAGTAGAGCTATGTACAGATGAAAGGGGAGGAATGCTCTCTAATGGTAGTTTTGCAGTCTGACAGAAGTTACACATTGGATTTGTTGGTGGAGACTGGATTTGCTTTGGGGCCTGAACATGGAAAGAGGAATGAGAGCAGGTCAAGCCAGGTTGGGTCTCTCACCATGTGCTAGGCAGTCATGGCTGCTGGAGTGCCTCAGTATATTGATTTACCAAAGGGTTAAGACTGCACCAAGCTCTCCATTCATCTTCCTCTAATTATAATGTCACTTTCTGCTTGAAAGTATATAGTATCTAGCGAGGAAGGGTGCACCCGATCATTTAACAAGTACTAATCAAATAACAAACAGAGAAAAGAGAATGATCATCTGGGGCACTCAGAATGAAAACAGCATAAACGTATATCTAATGTTGCTGTGTACTGTAATCATTAAAATTATTCTTTATTAATTAAATGGATTAAAATTGGTCTAGTAGCGAAATATAAAAGATGTAATGAATTGACACACTGAAATGAACAGAATACGGATAAAATAGACAATAGTTTCTTGTCTAACTGCTATCCTGCTCAGAACAAATGGTCTTTTTATTTTGGTGTATATCAAAATTATTCTGTTCTTAAATAATTCCCCTATTGGTGGATACTGATAGTCCTCTGTTCTAATACTTCACATCAATAATACATGGTTGATATTACTTAATTTATGCTCAATATGTTGAAACTGATGGATTTAATTAGTCACATCTTGCATATAATTAATCATTATTAATAATGTTTAATAGGGCTGGTAGGTTTTATGATAACCCCTCTAAATTATTTCTTAATATAAATTGTATAAATATATACCAGTCCTATTACTCATGGTAGGATAATTCCCTTGTCAGGTACTCCTAATAACATATCATAAAATATCTGATGTTTGAGAATTAGGATATAGATAGAAGCAGTATTGTTTCTTGTTATCACTCTATATAACTGCCTGCAAAACCTTCTAGGGTTAATCCTTTCAGTGAGGCTGGGGTTTGTTACATTGTATTCTAACTGATCCTACTAGCCTCTACTCTATCGCTGCACTATTATGCCTCCACAATTGACAAGGCAAATAAACGCTAAACTGAGGATTATACAGCTACCATCAGTGCTTTGCAATTTTGGACTAATCCAGTTTACTTAGGGGAAAGCTGAGCAGCGATCGCGGCATCCGCCAACGCGCGTTTCGCTATTAGCTTTAACGAGGCAAAGCTAATACTGCTTCTATCTATATCCTAATCCTTCTAGTATAGTCTGACTCCCACAGGGAGCTGGCCCTGGAGGACATGCAATAAGAAGGCCACAAGGTCTTCTAGATTGAGATCAGTCGAGTGGATGGCCAGAAGGGATTATTTTGAAGAGATTGGACCAAATCCAGTTGCACAATGAAGATCAGTGGGGGTGAGACTTTTTCTGGAGAGAGGAGACCAGATGTAGATTCTTCCTTAGCTGAATGTTCCTGAGTTGTCCCAGTCGTGACTAGTACCCTATCTCGACTAAAGGCATGGTAGCAGGGGGCCTCTAGAACTTAGCGGATATGCTTGAACACATGAGTGATAGTATGTTGGGTTTCTTAAAATTTACAGATATATTATTTTCACTTTTCATTTTGTGGTGAAAAGAGACTGTGCCACACCTCTCCTACAGGGAAGTAGGTAAAAACACAGCTAGGCTGCAGACAGGGTTACATTTTCACTTGCCTCCTCTTTTAGCACATAAACACACAGGTGTTCTACATGGGTGTAATTGATTTGCTGTTGTGTTGTGATTTGTTTGTAGTGCTATTGTGGAGGATAAAAACCTGTTTGGATTTGTGGGCGGGCCGCCAATGCCAGTTAGTGGCTGGCTAGTGGTGAGGAAAATTGTGGAGAAATTGTGTGGAGAAACTGCTGTTTATGCTATCCTGACACTTCCCAAATAAATAGCACGTTTGATTCAGCAGTGCAGTGTTTGCCGTACTTTATCACCTTTTTTTATTTTTTAGTTCCGTTAGGGCTATAATATCTATCTATGTCATGGCAATACAACTTGTATGTATTTATGCAATGATTGATATTTGTGTTATTTACACTGTATCTGGTAGATATGGTATAAAATTGGGTGAATAAATCATTGACTCAAGGTACTTCACATATGTATCTGGTAATAGTTCTTATGGTTTAATTTTAGAATCAGTTTTATTCAGAATTCTACATATGTTGTTATCTTTGTGAGTCTTGTGGAAGCAATATTAAGTACACTGATTTTACAGATTTAGCATGGTCATCCCTATTATATAAGCTACTTAGTTATTTGTTATTATCGGGTTATTATTTTTTTTTTTCCATAATATAAAATTAAAATATTGTGTCCCTATAGTAGATTAATTCTAATGATGGACAATTTAGTTATCTGGTGGGGCTAGTTTCCTAAAAATAAAATGCCACATAAAGTAGTGTACTATGGGAACAAGATTTTATTAGTTTAAATGGTTTTGATATTTAAAAGTTTGTTAGCTCTCTCCATCAGAAAAGTATTTAGATTATAATGAATGAAAGGTTAATAGATTAATTTGTTCAGTCCATTGATGTATAGCTCCATGGGAAGTTTTTCAAATTTGGATTAAAGATTAAAACATTATTTATACATTATAAATACTTATTTAATTTTAAGTAATCAGAATAAAGTCTGTGTGCCTGAGTCATTAAGGAGGGCAAGACAAAAAAAGGAATACATTTGATCCTGGACAAACCAAGTTACAATGCAAGAGGTGCAAATTATTTTATTATTTTGCTCATAAGATAAATACTGGCTTTTTTGTCATGTAGCACACAAATACTTGATACTGAAATTTAAAGTTCATCTAGGACATGCCATACACCAACTATAAATCTGTCCCCACATTATAAATGTATCTCCTCCAACGCAACATTGTTTTACCAAGGTTCAAAGTTACTCCTTTTTTTTTGCTTTGCTTTCCTTAATGAATCAGGCACCGTATGTCCTCAAAACAATTTCTCTCTGCAGCAACAACTGTGAGATTGGGAGCAGGTGCTCCAATATAGAACACAAGTCATTGCGATGCAGACTGATCATGCTAAATGTAAACTCTTTGTAAAGGTTCAGCCAAGTTTTATAACTTATCTTGCCTTTAACAAATAAATGTATCATTTCCTTTTTAAATTATGTGTGACTATGTGTTTTTGAGTTTGATTTTTTTTTATGTGAAGTCAAAATTTTACTCTCGGCACAACTGACAAATTTAATTATCAGAAAGTCAATTTGATTGACAACATGAGTCATATTCTCTAGATACAGTGGACAATGAATAAGAAGACCTGTTATTAAATTTCCCATGAGTTTTCACTATTATACCTATTGGCTGGACATGTACAGCAGCTAAGGTGGTAACTAATTCTTACTGACGGGACTGTTACTAAATCTAACACTAATGGGTAATATAGACAGAGAGATAGGTAAGAGACCCTGCTCACAAGCTTGTGACAATGAGAGTTTGATACATAAGTTTAAGTGCTACATATTGCATACTGATGTGCTTAGTATGCTACATGATCCAGTGACACAGCACAAAGTCACTCCAATAAATGGTAATCTATATCAGCATCTATTTTAATTTGACAAGAGATATTAAAGACACACCACACCAACATCTTGAAAAAAATAATATATCACCGTTTTACTTGTTGTCCAACAGACTTATAAGACCTTAGACTTGAATAGAGCAATGCTTATTACTATGATTACTATTTGGGATACTTAACAACCTTAATATTACACAAGATGCCTTAAGATATTGATGTTTGTGGGATGTGCATATATAGATACATGCTTGAATTTGACTATGAATGTTGCCTGAACTAATATTTCATATTTGTGTACCTAGTTGGAGGTTTAATATAATCAACAAACAAACAAAACAAACAAAAAAAATCCAATTACTTAGACGTCTTTAAGTCTCTCTATTCTTCTTTCAGAGACCAAGCATGGCTACATTATAATTAGCAATTCAGGTTACTGAAAGAGACCTTCCCAGGTTGGAATAATCTGGTATTAGTTTATGGATGAGACCCAGGTTTCCTGCAAAGGGCTGTGAATAGACTTTTTCTAGATCTGTCAGTGCTCCAAGGATGGGCTGGGTGTTGGAAGGGGCATAAAGGGGAACATGGGATTTCAAGGATGGCCAATGTAAGTGAGGTCCTTCTTGCAAGATCATGCATGAATATTCAGGAAGTGATGGGTTCACCTGTTTGCAAATTGTTTCAAGAGAGGAAGACAGGGCTGGCACAGGGCACCAGTGGGAAAAGGCATAAAACTGGAAGAATAGTCGTGAAGCACCCCAGACTTAGTTTGATAGTATACTTCAATCTTAAGTTAGCTAGGGATTTCCAAGAGGAGGTTACTGACAAATCAAATAAGGAGGAGGACTTAGAGTTGATCACGGGAAACCATTGACCATCCACCTATGAAGGAGCTTCATATTTTGATATCGTTTGACTTTTTCAAAGCTTTTAGCTCCTTTATAAATGGGCTTTAAGGAAAAAGATGGGGATCATATCAGCTATTCAGTTCAGTGGAATTGGTGGTTTACACTAGTTAGATGATAGAGGGAAATATATGAGAAATCTATATATCAAAATCTGGATGACTTCCTATACTGGAGATTCTTCAACATATGTGATCTTGCCAGCAGGTCATTTAAAGGTCCAATTAGCGAAAGATAAGACAGAACTCCTATGTTCATCCATGAAGTTATTGGGTATAGAAATTGATTCCATTCTGAAGGAATGCAGACTTCCCCAGAATAAGTTATACTGTTATTAGCTTTTATTATTAGCTAAGTTATTAGCTATTCAGCTGACAGTGTGCTGCAGGTAAAGGCTGCAGACAGGCTTACACACATGTATAGCAATGCACCTAGGTTAAGGTATACATGTGTGACAAAGTAAAAGTATAATGTCACGCCTGAGGACCTGTCTGTATCCAGACTGAGTTGTGTCTCTGGAGCTGGACTGGTGACTACGTGAACAAAGCTGGGTGGTCTGATAATGTTCCTCTGCATGTAGCGAATAGACTGGTGCAGATGGTGATTACACTAGCAGGGGAGAGCAAACAGGAACTGGACTGCTGGACCGGACTGGAACCGGAATGCAGGACTGGATTGTAAACGGAATGCTGTAACCGGAATGCTGTAATCGAATTGCTGTAAACGGAATGCTGTAAACGGAATACAGGAAGATGATTGCTGTAACCAGAATGGAACTAGAATGCTGTGACCAGAATGCTGGAAGAGAATTTCTGTAACCGGAAGGGAACCGTCATGGAACCAGAGTGGATGGAACCAGATTGCTGGAATCGGACTGGAGCAGAGTGCAGACTGCACTGTCAGAGCTGGATATATAGCAAGACTGTAGCGAGATAGATAGCAAGAGAAGCTGGTAACCTGGGAACAGGTTGGCGTCTGAAATACAATGTTGCACTGGCAATAGGTAAGGGCTCCAGGAAGTTCTTTTTTAGTTTGTGATGATACCAGGATGTTAGGGTAGGAACCCAGAAGAAAGTCCTAGTATCAAGGGGTTCAGGATCACACAGGCAAAGAAAAAGTGTGGATACAACGGTATCTTTATTACAGCTAACTGCAAACAATAGCTTATATATATCAAACAATAATTTAAACAGCACTTTTGTGTTCACCAAACGTCAACCATCACCCAGTAACACCCCAGTGCTCAATAACCCCAAATTGTGTATAACGAAAATAGGTTTTCTTTATTAGTCCAAGTTATGGGTAAAGATAATGTCCGTGATTAATAGAATAAGCCATGCAGAGCTAACAAGTCTGCAAATCCAGGAAAAGCTTGTAATTCATAAGCCCCAATACTCCCAGGCAAAATCCTCAGCACACAGGCAGCAGCCGAAACTCCAATGCCAGTAGCGTCTAGAAGCAAAAACGACACACGACACACAAACCCAGAAGTCTCTCCTGCAGGCCTTCTTAAAGAGACAGCATTTCCTGTGCGGGAAATCCCTCCCTGCAGGGTTATCCACAGGTCACAGCTGCTGGGATTGGCAGGGAGGTATGAGTGGGATGGAGATGGGAGTGGAGAGCTGTCATCCCCTCATGACTTCCCTCCTGCTGTTTTGGAGACTAAGAGTCTGACACAGTTCCAGGGAGAGCAATAGCTGCTCCAACCAGTTGCTGATTGACTTAATCCTGGCTAAGTAAGAGATCCTCCCTGTTTTAACCCCTTCCAGTCATTTGTGATGTCAGAGGGGCTCCAGCTGCTTTCAGCTTCCTGTCTGTAAGAGGGGGGTGATGCCTTGATCAGGAAACAACACATTTGCCATGTTGTAATTCAATATGATGTTCAGATGAATACATGTAACCCACCTGGCTTTATTTAAGAATAATATGGTTAACTTAAGTCCATCTTACAGGTTTTTATACACACTTAGATTATGTAACAAATGAGGTTAATAAATTAAAGCAACTCAATGTTCAACTAAGCACAAGCAACTTTCATTCTAAGTGCTTAAAATGACAGATGGGGAAAATGATGGCTGTCAGACCCATCGTGTCACATAGTTGTTGTTGATTGCTGATTGGAGACTGCAATCAGTTGGGCAGAAGCAGCACTCTGAGTTGCTGAGATGGAGCAGGTGACTATATCCAAGATGGCAGCTCCCATGAACTGGTTTTGGAGGGAATCTGAAATGGAGGCTGTTATCACCTGATTGGCTGAGAGGAATCATGTGACCGAATCCAAAATGGCCACGCTCATACTATGATTCTGGAGTGATCTCTGCAGTGGAGACAGAATGGACATCATCTTACAGAGAGGTCTGAAACCAGCAGAGCAAGAGAACCGCAGGGACAACTTGGAAAGGCAGCGAAGAGGTAAGTGACAGAACCTGAGAGTCTGGTGTGTGACATATAAATTGCGATTCAACTTACATGCTTTGAAAATGTTTTGACACTGTCTATATCACAGCTAACAGCAAAGCTGATAGGGCTTGTCTGCAGTGAAGAGTAATTACAGAACACCTGCAGAGAACACCATTTAAAGGCTAGGTGGGAGTGTCACATGTCCATCAAGCTAGAACTGTGGGAGGAGTGTCAAGTATTTAAAACTGTATTGTGCTACTGTGAAGTGTGACCTATGCCAAACAGTGGTCGATTTCTAGACAGGAGGACAAGGTCTAGCCAGTGTTAGGGTTGCTTGGTGTCATCTGGTTGAAAGTGTGCTCTTTAGCTGTTTATTGTAAGGTAACAATAAAAGTACCATTTACACAACAAATAGTTGTCCGTGTTTTCATTACCAGAGGGGTACCCATGTCACTATATTTATTGTGGAAAAGGTTGTGTCTTGCCACAGGCCTCTCAAAGAGGGAAAAGCTATTTAGCTGACAGTCTGCAAACAGCTGAAGACCAAGTTACGTACAGGTGTAGCAGTGCACTTAGGTTTAGTTACATACAGGTCTGAAACATATGTGTTACAAAGTAGAAGTAAGAAATGTAATTTAACTTACATGGTTTGAGTTGTCTTCCACAGCAACAACAGAAGCCTGACAAGGTGTCTGCAATCAAGAGGGTTTTAAGAGTCTCTGCAGGGAACTCCTTTTAAAGGCAAGATGGGAGTGTTAACTGTCTGCCAAGTCAAGCGGGTGGAGTCTCAAGTATAAAAGAGTGTGTGGTTCACTTCTGTGGTGCAACCGATGCTAGCTAGTGGCCGGTGCCCAGTTAGGGAACTAGGACTAGTAAGTGGCAGGTTTCTTGGTGTCATCCTGACAAAGTTGTTTGCTGTTTAAGGTGATGCTGTTTATTGTGGTGCAACAATAAAATCACTTAATCCAAGCAAGAAGTTGTCCGTGTGACTGATGTCTGCAGGGTGCTTGTGTCTTATATGTCTTATGTGCTCAAAACCCCATGTAGACTGTCTAGTATGCGATAAATCTTCCCAAACAGAGTATTCAGTTTCAGGAAAAACTGGTAAGGGTCCCAAGGGTGTAAATAGAGAGAGAACTGAGTGCTCCATTTACAAGGCCCAGTCCAGGCCTCCGTTTCTGCTAGTCTGACAGCAGACTAGTTAATGTTTGCACCTGTGTGAGGTGTTTTTAAAAGCTGCTAGGCAGTTTCCTCCATCTCTCAGACCTGGGGAGGAGATTGGATGCCTCCTGAAAGAATCTTCAAATGGTGACCAATTACCTCTATATGTTGTATGTGTGTGAGACACAAGGTCCTTAACAGGAGAGAGGGTATTGTTGTGTGTTTTTAAGTAGTGTCAGACAGGCAGTTTATTTTGAAATTTTCTTTGTTTTTTCTGCTTAATAAAACAGTCTGAGTACAGTTGTACCTAACCCAGTTATTATTATTATTATAATTATTATTATCATTTATATGTTAGGCGCCACAAGATATCTGCAGCGCCGCACACAGTACTTACAGTAGACTATACAGGGTGAAACCATACAGAACAATGAACAAAAAGTACCAATACTTCAGAAACTCCGGTTAGTCATATGCAGTAAAGACGGAGCGGAAGAAAAGGTATGGAGACAGGAGGAGAGGGGGCCCTGCTCATATGAGCTTACATCCTAAGGGAGGGTAAACAGACCAGGCACAAGAGGAGCCAGTTGAGGCAAGAGGAGAGAAGGAGGACGAGCTAAAGGGAGGAGATGGGGGTTAAGTAGATGGTTGGTAGGCTTTGAGGAAGAGGTGAGTTTTGAGTGCACGTTTGAAGGAGCACAGAGTAGGAGAGAGACGGATGGAACGAGGGAGGTCATTCCAGAGAAGGAGGGCTGCACGGGAAAAGTCTTGGATTCTGGAGTGGGAAGAGGTGATAAGAGTGGAGGAGAGGCGGCGGTCGTTGGCCGAGCGCAGGGAGCGGGCAGGAGTGTGAATGGAGAGGAGGTTAGAGATATAAGAGCCACTAGAGTTGGAGAGATCCTTGTAAGTGGTGGTGAGGAGTTTGAAAAGGATTCTGTAGGGGAAGGGGAGCCAGTGTAAGGCAAGGCAGTGAGGGGAGGCAGAGGAGGAGCGGCGTGAGAGGAAGATGAGTCTTGCGGCCTCATTGAGTATAGAGCGGAGGGGGGAGAGACGGGAGTGGGGGAGGCCAGTGAGGAGGAGGTTACAATAATCGAGGAGGGAGGTGATAAGTGCGTGAATGATAGTTTTGGTGGCATCCTGAGAGAGAAAGGGACGGATGTGGGCGATGTTGCATAGTTGGAAGCGACAGGCTTGGGCAAGGGAATGAATGTGGGGGCAAAAGAGAGAGAGGAGTCGACACCCAGGCAGCGAAGTTGGGTGACAGAGGAGATGGTGGTGTTATTGACGACAATAGAGAGGTCATGGTGGGATGGGAGTCTGGACGGAGGAAAGACAATGAGTTCAGTTTTAGAGATATTGATTTTGAGAAAGCGCTCGAACATCCAGGAGGAGATGGCGGAGAGGCAGTCGGATACCCGAGCGAGGAGGGTGGAGGAAAGATCAGGAGAGGAGATATAGAGTTGAATGTCGTCAGCATAAAGGTGATACTGAATACCGAAGGAGGAGATGAGAGCACCAAGGGAGGAAGTGTAGAGCGAAAAGAGTAGAGGGCCAAGAACAGAGCCCTGAGGGACTCCTATGGGGAGAGGGTAGGGGGAGGAGGAAGAATCAGACGTGTATACAGAGAAGGAACGATTAGCGAGGTATGAAGCGAACCAGGCATGGACAGAACCAGAGAGGCCGAGAGAGAGAAGAGTTTGCAGCAGGAGAGGGTGGTCCACGGTGTCAAAGGCTGCAGAGAGGTCAAGGAGGATGAGTATGGAGAAGTGACCCTTGGATTTGGCTGATAGGAGATCATTAGTAATCTTGGCCAGGGCAGTTTCGGTAGAATGGAGGGGGCAGTAGCCAGATTGGAGAGGGTCAAGGAGGGAATTGTCCGCGAGGTGCCTGGTTAGGCAGTTGCAGACAATCCGCTCAAGTAATTTGGAGGCATAGGGGAGAAAGAGATAGGGCGATAATTAGCAAGAGAGGTGGTGTCAAAATTGGGGTTTTTTTTCAGGATAGGAGAGATAAGAGCATGTTTAAAAGAGGAGAGTACTACACCAGAGGAGAGTGATAGGTTGAAAAGGTGTGCTAGGTAAGAGCAGGCCGTTGGAGAGAGAGAGCACCAGAGTTGGTTGATGGGGGGAGGTGAAGCGATGAGTGTGGCGGGAGAAGGGGAGGAGGAGATGTTCAGTCTGATGGCCTCAATTTTGGAAGAGAAGAAAGTGGCGAAGTCAGAAGCGGAGAGGGAAGGTGGGACAGAGGGCGGGGGGGGAGAAAGGAGGGAGCTGAAGGTGGCAAAGAGGCGGCGGGGATTGGAGGACTGAGATGAAATGAGGTTACAATATATCTGTTTACAATACTCAGACCCAGCAGCAAACAATGTGCAACACCATGTGAAGATATTTATGGTACTATTTCCTGATGTTTATATGCTATAAAAAAGGTGTAGCATATTTATAAATGCATTGAAAAAGTAATTTATTTCTGTGGGAATGTTATTATTTCAATTAATAGTTTGTAATAGAGAAAGCAAATGACAAAGTATTTAATTCAACATGACAATTAAGATTGAAACCACCAATATAACTATAATGCTAGTGATGTTAACACACAGGTGTCTCAGGTTCATCAAGAGAGAGCCATCACTCTAATGACATTCAACTAACTGTGGTTCTGATGGCAGGAAGCAACACAGAGTTGAAGAAATAGGTACTGTAGACGGAGGCTGACATGTCATGCAGATTAACAGATGAATTCCAGTCAGTTGACTAACAGTTAAGTACAATTTTGGTACCAAAAGAGATATACAGCATCAGACTATACAACTCATTGAACCATGTTACACGAGGGGTATGTTAGTTGCCAATCTCATCAAGCTCAATTTATTTCAGTAAAAAACAAGAAGTGTGCAAAGGAACACAAACTCTGGAGGTTTAATAAAAATCCTTGTTTGATGAATTCTTGTTCCTGCTGTTTCACACTGTTGGGAGCAACAGGATATGGTAAAATCCACATGAGTCCATAGATATAAGCTGTCAATAATGCAAGCTGATGGGGTTATGAAATGGCGTGGGGTGTGTTTTCATAGCATATTATAGTCTGGTGATACAAGCAGAAAAATTATTAAATACCACAGAATATCACAATACCATAGCCCATTAGGTAAACCCCTTTACGACAGCATTGTACTCATCTACTAGTTAATAAAATTGAACTTTAAATAACAGGCTACATATTGAATTCAATCACTATACCTGATGTCCCTTTTTTATGATATATCACTGAGCAGTCAAACATAGCAGCACTCATCAAAATTCAATTCACTTGTAATTTTCAAGATTGCTACACATTGGTGTGGGCACTGAATTTCTTTTTTTCTTATACATTTTACACCTTCATTAAACCACACTGAAAACCACAAAAAACAATTGTTTTCTGCATTTGACATTAATGTCATTATCTGTTTAGGTGTAGAAATACATGGGCAATACACTGATACTTCAATTTATAGCTATATAAATAAAAGAAGTTGCTTGTTTGTTTTTTGGCGAATATCTTCAACACCCCTGCGCCGATTCAGATGACTCCAATTTAAGGTGGTCCAGTTGGATCCCGGACAGATTTTAAGGGGTTTAGGGAGCTGGTCGCTTCTCCCGTTGGTGTACACTGGCCAAACCTTTGACCCACGTAGCCTGTTCTGAGCCTTCAACTGGATGGATTTGGATGAAAATTTCACCCCTACACCGATTGGGGTGAAATCAATACGAAATGTTCCAGTGGGATCCTGGCCAGATTTTATGAGGTTTTGGGTCCAGATCAGACCTCCTGTTTGTGTATACTGGGCAGAGCTTTGACCCTGAAGCCGGTTCTGAGTTTTCCACTGGATGGATTTGGTTTGTTTGTCTGTCCGGTAATGCATTCGGACAGCCCTGCACCGATTGGGATGAAACCAACGCAAGATGGTTCAGTTGGATCCTAGCCAGGTTTTAGGGTCCCGGTCGGACCTCTCGTTAATGTTCACTGGGCGGATTTTTGACACAGGGAGCCTGTTCTGAGCTTTCCACTGGATGGATTTGGACGAAAACTTTGCAGACTGGTAACATTTGATCCAAGAAGATCTACTAGGGGGTTGAGGTTTCGGTCAGACCTCCCGTTGGTGTATGCTGGCCAAAACTTTGACCCAGGGAGCCTGTTCTGGGCCTTCCAATGGATGGATTTGGACACAAATTTTTTAAAAAACTTTATTTAGGGGGTGTAGGTCTCAGTTGGACTTCCCGTTGGTGTACGCTGGACAGATCTTTTTCCTGTGCCCTCCACTGGATGGATTTGGTTTGTTTGCATTCGGACACCCCTACACCGATTGGGATGAAACCAATGCGAGGTTTTCCAGTTGGATCCTGGGCAGGTTTTAAGGAGGTTAGAGTCCGGGTCAGACCCCCCCTTGGGCAGAAATTTAACATGGGGAGCCTGTTCTGAGCCTTCCACTGGATGGATTTGGACGAAAACTTCACAGACAGGTAAAGTTGGATCCCAGAAGACATACCAAAGTGTTGAAGTCCGAGTTAGACCTCCCGTACGCTAGCCAGAACTTTATTGATCCAGGGACCATGTTCTGGGCCTTCTACGGAATTCATTTGGTTTGTTTGCCTGTTCGGTTATGCATTTGGAAACACCTGCACTGATTGGGATGTAACCAATGTGAAGTAATCCAGTTTGATCCTGGCCAGGATTTAGGGAGATTAGGGTCCGATCGTACCTCCAATTGGTGTACACTGGGCAGAACTTTGTTTTGTGGAGCCTGTACTAAGCCTTCTATTGGATGGATTTGGACAAAAATTTCACAGACTGGTAACATTGGATCTCAGAAGATTAATTAGGGGGCTAAGGTCCTGGTCGGGCCTCCTGCTGGTGTACGCAGGTCAGAACTTTGACCTGGGGAGCCTTCCACTGCATGGTTTTGGTTTGTTTGTGTGTCCAGTTATACATTCGGACACCCCTGCATAGATTGGCATGAAACCAATGCCCAGTTGGATCCTGGCCAGGTTTTATGAGGTTTTGGGTTCTGATCGGATCTCATGTTTATGTTCACTGGGCTGAGCTTTGACCCGGGAGCCTGTTCTGAGCCTTCCAATGGACGGATTTGGTTTGTTTGTCTGTCAGGTTATGCATTCGAACGCCCCTGCACCGATTGTGAGGAAACCAATGAGAGGTAGTTCAATTGGATCCTAGCCAGATTTTACGGGGGTTAGGGTCCTGGTCTGACCTCCCGTTAGTGTACGCTTGGCAGATTTTTGACACAGGGAGCCTGTTCTGAGCTTTCCACTGGATGGATTTGGATGAAAACGTTACAGACTGGTAACATTAGATCCATGAAGACCTACTAGGGGGTTGAGGTCTCCGTCAGACCTCCTGTTGGTGTCTGCTGGCCAAAACTTTGATCCAAGGAGCCTGTTGTGGGCCTTCTACTGGATGGATTTGGATAACAACATTTAATATAAAAACAAAAAAAGATGCTATTTAATTTTAAAATTTTAACACTTACATCTAACTCATTGTTAATTTAATAACTTTAAAATTTAAACACAGGCAACACCAGATACTTCAGCTAGTAATTGTTAAAATCCTTCAAGCAGAACATTTTTTTTTCTTGCATCTGAAAGCGTCAATTCTTGTGCAGAGACAAGAAAGACTGACACTATCACTTCAACAAGAAGTGAAAATATCATTCCCTGTGGTGATACAATTATAAAATAAGCTATTAGGATACCATCAAGATATATCATTAAGCGACTGTCATGGTACGTATGACTAATATATGATCACAATATAAGCCCCTTGGATATGATCAAGTGGCAATAAAGAATATGTGCCCCATAACCATATGTGGAGCGCAACAATTTTTGGTCACATGGATTTAGTATTTTTGATTAATAAAGAGATGGAGATTATGTATTTTGACTTAAAGAGTATGTAGAATCATATCATATACACAATTGTAATAACTCCACACAACAGAAAACATTGAGCAGCAGTGCAATTGTTGATTTACAGATTAATTTAGAATTTGACTGATTTATCCTCAATAATACATTAACATATGTACCGAAAAATAATTAAAAAAATAAGACTGATAGAGAAATATATGCAAAGAGAATATATTATAATTGACAGATCATAACTTTTTCATCTTAACTCTTTTTTTCACTTTTTACTGGATACTTCTTTTCACAGTTTTATATTTCACCTGGTTTAGCAATAGGTAGAGCGAAAAATAGAAATGAAATAAATATTAAATGGTTTTAATCGAAATCAATAAAACGTGTTCTTAACTTATCTACAATTAGGAATACTTTTTCTTCTTTTTTTGTTGGGAAGAAATAGACATATGTCAGAGAAGAGCAGTGTGTCAGTTTGTTCACAACAACCTTAGCAGTGGAAAAGGATAAGTAAAAATGAAATTCAACAAACAGTCATTAAAACTACGTCCCTGGGAAAAGGACAATCTTTGATCAATTTAAAAAGTTTTTTTAAAAAGAGAATGAAGAACCAAAAGTACGGGCAGAAAATTGTGGAAGCAATATATATAACTTAAGGGACTTCCACCTGATCATGATCTGCAGGAATATTGGCAAAAAAAAACAGTAAATGCATTATAGAAAAAATATACTGTACCATGATAAGTGTAACATTTCATTACAAACAAAGTAGTATTCAGCATCTGGCAATTGCAGCGGCCAATGGGAGTAGAGTGTCATTGATAATTGAGTCTTGTTTTGTGAACGTGTGAAAAAATCCCTTTGTAGAATTTAGAGTGAATATAGAGTTTATTAAAATGATATAAAGGAATGGGAGGTTTATTTTTTCCCTCTGTGAACAGCTCTGCAAATAAAAAAAACAAAAAACTTGTATTTTGAAATGTAAATAAAGCAAAATGAAAATTCATCAGTAGTAAACACAATCTGCAAAACTCATAAAGGGCTGCAAATTTTGCATCCAGGCGTGTTATAGAATGTTTGTTTTCATACATGTGCCCTTATGTTTCCTTAATTATGAACCCACATGTTTTGTTCCTTGTTTGTACCACATTTGTTTTGTAAATAACTAAGAATATCCCACCATAGGGAATGGGGGTTCTTATGCCAGATGCTTACTGTGCTTCATATGTAAACCATACGTAATAACTGAAAAATTGGCAATGCACACTCATTTTTTTACTATGTATACCACCCAGAAGCCACATATTATGCAATGGACCCTACAGTGTATTATACAGCCGAAAGGCACACATATTACAAATCCACAACACAAATAAAAGATACAAATGTACAGGCATATATGCATGTTTCTAAAGTTTTGCATGAACCACATTTGTGTAAACACTCCTCTACTGCACTCAGCCACTGTTAGATTCATTCATTGAAGTATTTCTACAGATTTAATGCCTGGCAGCCAAATGGCATGAATCTTTTTCCTCCAATCCACTAGGCATTTGGCGCAAATTAACAGAGAGACAAGGAGACGCAAGGCCAAATGGAGATGCGTGGCTATTAGGTACTTTTGGTCTTTAAAAAAATATTTATTGTAAGCCCATTTTTTGCCCTAATTGTACTTTTTCAAAATCTTACTATTATATTTGTTTTCAACCTTTAAAAAATTGTGTGTACTTAAAAATGTGTGGAATAGTGTTTGATGTTAATAGTGTGTCACGGAACACAAAGAAGTGGTAAGATTATCTCAATCTGCCTGATTTAGCTCCACCCACCACAGAGGCGCGGAGTCCAACATTGTAAAGCTTCTCACTAGAGAAACCCGCAAGGAGGTTTGGTCTTCACTGCTAGCGCTGCAGTTCTCATATGAGACTGACAGGTGAGATGGGTGTTCACTGGCAAGAGGAGATATCAGAGAAGCAGGGCAGATCCAACTACAAAAAGCCAGTAATTGAAGAGGCAGTGTAGATACAGAACACTGGAAACAAAATGGGTGAAAAGCACCGGTTACTGGATACCAGGATTAGCTGAGCTGCATCGGATGCAGCATACCAGGATTAGCTGAGACGCATTGGACGCTGGATACCAGTATTTCCTGAGGAACAGCAGATACAGGATAACAGGGTTAGCTGAGAAGCATAGAATGCTAGATACCAAGGTTTGCTGAGGAGCTCTGGATGCAAATACTAGTATATCAGGATTAACTGAGAAGCATAGGATGCTGGATACCTTAATTTGCTGAGAAGTACCAGATACAGGAAACCAGGGTTACACAAGGAAGCACAAAGAAGCTGAATACCAGGATTCACAGGGAAACACAGGAAAACAGAAGCCAAAATGATCCAGCAGCAGGCAGAATAACAGGACATGAAGATCTGGCACCATATTGCCAGAACAGGTGCTTTAAATAGGCAGCTGGATGAGGGGAAGTGGTAATTAATTAACCAATGCAGGGAAATAAAAGAAGACAAAAGATGGGAGTGCGGATGCGCACTTTCGCAATCCAAGATGGGGCAGCCACCAAAAGACTCATCACCACCAGGAGGTCTGATGGAGGGGGCCCTGACTTGTGCACTGGACCCCAATTAGAGAGTCGGAGGGTCTAGCACATGGCAGTACCTCTCCCTCTTAAGGGTAGTCACTGAACACCTTAGAGGCAAAATGTATACCGTATATACTCGAGTATAAGCCGAGTTTTTCAGCACATTTTTTGTGCTGAAAAGTCTCCCCTCGGCTTATACTCGAGTGATGCTCCAGGACCACACTGTTTTACTCTATACCCCCGAGTTTCACATACCGCGCATGCGCGGCCAGCAGCGCTCATCGGAAACAGGTAGCAGAGAGGTCACACAACGCAGCCACGTAGCTGTCATTATGACAGAATCTAATAAAGTTATCTTGAGTTTGAATCCCGCCTCCTTACTCCGTCGAACAGAAAGAGGGGTAATCTCTAGGAGATTAACGGGACTCTGTAGACTCACATCGTTTGGAACAGTGGACATTATCGTCTAAGGGATTGTGGGCACTGCAGACAAGATCCTGTGGAGAATGGGACTTTACAGTGACGGGGTCTTGGCACCGGACGGAATTGAACCTTCATAAACATACATGTGAGTAACGGATGTTACAGTTTTTGGTTTACTTGGCTTGAAGACTTACAGTTGTTAGTTTGATATATATGGAACGGGAGTGTTATCGGAGAGGTGTGAATACATTACAGGCTGCAAAAGTCGATATGGAGTATAGCAGAACGCAATTGAGGACTATTCTATATGTGGACACTGTCGATGTACATGTATCATTTTTTATAGTATAAGTGAGTTTACCCTTTTGTTGGGAGGTGTTGGAGATTGGCTAAACGCTGCAGTGGAAAGAGAGGGGCGAATTCTAGAGACATGAGGAGAGAGAGAGAGAGAGAGCAGCAAGTAGGTGAGGAGGATCAGCAGCTTCTGGAAGAGGCAGGATTTTCTGCTGCTAATGGGAAGACTAAATCTGGGCGTAATGTGCGCTTCAGCTTTGCGCCCTTGTGAGAAACATAGTGCCAGTGTATCACAGACTTTTGGGCACTCAAGCTGTAAAAACATCATGTTCGAGAAAAAAGTAGCTTTGGTTATCTGTATGTGCTGCTGTGAATATGGTTGGTGCTATAAAACGATTCTTTGATAATTACCGCAAGCGCATCTTAGATATACAGCTAAGGATGAAAGAAAAAATGTCTGATTAGAGGAGAGCAGCTGCAGGGACTAGCAGTGGCCCTGTCCTTGTCGTTGACTATACCTCCTTTGAGGAAGAATTTAAGCAGCTCATACCATACAAAATAATAGAAAGGATCAATGTCTAGGACACGGACAAGTCTCTGTCCCAACCTAAGGCTGGTGAGTAATGTCTACATTTAATTATTAAAACCCTTTATGCTAACTAAATAATCCTGCATCATGTAAATGTTATATATTTTTGCACATTGAATTCAGGAGTCTGACACATTTTAAATAATGTGATAATGACACGTGGATGTCATCTTTTTATTTTCACACCTTAAAAATACTTTTGTATTAAATATATTAATATCAACCATTTCCCAATTTTATATGTAAAGGTTCATCTCAAACGCAGCCAACGCACTAATCACTCGGCATGATGATGACTACTCATTAGAAGGTAAATTCACATCAGAAACCAAACAACAGTACATATTTAATGCCACTGTCATTTCACATTTTCCTGTAGGCATAAACCCTTGTAAATGGTTTGGTTCTGATAATGTTGATAATTATTTTTCTCTACAAGTGTTGATGTTTCAAGAGTTCTAGATGGATTCAGCACAAACAAAACCAGTACCAGACAATGCAGCTGAACACCATATTATTATGGAATGTGTTGATCATTTTTCTGAAGTTGGAGTCTGTAGAACCTGCTCCACAGACCCTTCCTCAAATTGCCCTTCTAAAACCAGTGGAACCAGCAAATGGTGCAAATTTGGCAAGTTCCACAGAACATAATAATTTACTTAAATTTCAACCATTCCATGAGGGGAATCCAAATGTCTCGTCGTCAAATGGAGTATGACAGGTACTCCAGTATGGATAAACAAAATGAAAATATATCCGCCATTTTAGATATGGCGTTGAAGAGAACCGTGGCTTATGTATCTACAACCACATATGTCCTGCAAGCTAATCATTGAGAAGAATGTTGAAAAGCCTCATTCACTTACAAAGATGCGGTCAGTAAGTTTCTCCCGTGCAGAGCTCCAGACTCTGTAGTGCGTTATGGACCACTTTTTGGGACCGGTATCCCAATGAGGACAAAAATACATTTATTTTGTCTATCATGTATATCCTTGTTTTTTTGTATGCACTGTGACGTCTTACAAATCTATGATAATAATAATAATTTATGAAAATAATGCTATTATACAGGTGTATGAATTAATGGCCATAATGTTTGCTCTTAAGTAAAACAACCCCACCACAATTACATCTGCGAGTCCTTTCGAATGGTGTCTTCAGGTTAGTACTGTGTTAGCAATTAGATGAATTTTTAGGACAATCTATAGTAATGTAGCACCTATAACCAACAAATAGAAAAATGTGGGACCAACCAACACCCATAAATCAAAGTTATGCTTCTAACATGTATTAATGTTGTGATGTTTAAATGTAGTATTTAATGTATTTAACATTACAACATTATTACATGTTGTGATGTAGTGATGTTCAATTGATAAAAAAAAAAAAGTAAAAACATATGAATGAGACTGAAAATAACATTGCTGATTTAATGGCATTATTTTGTTTTTATTTGTTGCCGTAGCGTGCCCTTATACGCCGTAGCGTACCGTACGCATCTTTTTAGACAAAGACAACCAAGTTTGCTCGACTTTAATTGAAATGACTTTATCCAATTTGCTGACTTCGACAGCTCCACCCTTTGATAGTGTAATAAACTATCACCCAATCACCGTTTCAAGTTCAGGATTATACAATACTTCTTCACAGACCATGATCTCGGTATCTGGTACCACCCTTTCAGTCTCTTTCTCTGTGTTACTCCTATGAGACCATTTTCCACACTTCAACGCAGTAGGAACACATTTGACAAAAAAACCGATTGCTAAGATGACACCCAGTATAAGGAGAAGGAGCTTACCTACACTAGCAACCATTTCCTGTACCCACTCCCCCACACCAGAGAACCATTTCACAGAGTTCAACCATGAGAACCAACCTGCCACCTTTTCCCCGACCTCATATAACGAAGAATTATGGTTCTTTCGAAATTCCCATACCAGTCTATGTTGCACCAACTCCTTCTTGTACGCTTGTAGCTCCCTTCCAGTATACCTGAAAGTGTCATCATACATCTCGGTGATATTATCTATTAATTTGGCTAGGTCTTGGATATATTTAAAGTTTAATGTTCCCCGAGCGGTCCTGGTGAGATCTAGGGCTACCATAACTTGGAAACCAGCAGTTTCACTAATCAATTTTGTAGCTATGGGTTCCTCACCAGGAATCATATTTCTCTTGCCACGGTGTTCATACTGTGTGTGTACATATGGTGGTGATGTAGTCTTGTGAATACCAACCATTTCTTCATGAGTAATAGTCATGATTTCAGGAACTAGTTTAGCTAAGAAACAAAAGCCCTTGGAACTCGGAGTCACCCAGGAATAAGCTTTCCTTCCACAAACAAAATACACATCATCAGGGAGAACATAAGGAACAGTATGCCCATTAATTATATCACACAGAGTTTTGATAAAACTACCCATGCCCAGTGTCTTCATTTGCTCTAGACACGTGTCGGCATGGATGACATTCTTACAATTATTATTATTATTATTATTATTATTAGAGACTTTTCCAATGGCTACTTTCTTATGTTTGGTTATAAGCCCTAATTTGTAACTTCTATCAACATTCCTGCATATTGGTGACCTTGTGCGTCTCCCTCTAAAATGAGTGTGGCGAGCCATTGTCTGATCTGATGGGTCAGCTTCCCAATTCTCCAGACGTTTTGCATGAGAGATATTTAGGCACAGCAAAGATCTGTCTATGGAGTATTGTCGAAGCGTCAGACTAGGGGACCTAGTGTTATTGTACCTCCCGTCTATGGGCCTCCCACCCCTCAATTTGAGTACTTCGGATATGTTTAGAGGGAATGGCACTAGTCCTATATTATGCTGCCCTTGCGGCACGTGAGAGCACACCCAACACTCGGTTTGGTTTAGCACCTTACCCACCAGGGAGTGATAATCCTCCAAAGGATGCCCGCCTATATTCAGAGTAATGGGGGACTGGCATCGTTGGATGCATCTCTCTTCAACTAGGGAGTCGCAAAACTTGCAGATACAATACTCATCAGACAATAGCACCTCACATTGCCTCCGAGTTCCTGAGCTAGCAGACCTTTCATAACCCCCGGACCAAGCTTGATAATGGGCTGCTCTGAGTATTCTGATAACTTTTACTCTGCCTCCATTTCATCCGTATCACTACCAGAACTCTCCTCCGTCCTCCATTTTCCTTCACAAAAATAGAATGTCCTAGAAAGAGTAAAAACAAGGAAAATCCTGGAACAAAAGAGAAACAAAAACCGCCACTCCATCGCTGGAAAGATAGTTCTGGGGCAACGTCTCTGGTTCAGGTGTCTCGACTGCAGGCTTTAGGTCTCCCGGAACAGACTCACAAGTGACAGATCTATGTCGTCGGTCTCAGTTTTATCTTGCACTTTCTCCGGATTATGGACTCTCCTGCAGTGGGTGGAATGGACCCAAGTGTCTCTCTCTGCAACCTTCAGTGATGTAGTACTGGTCAGCAGCACTTGGTACGGGCCTTCCCAATGGTCTGTTAAACAACCTGAACGTAAGAAATTGCGGATCATAACATAGTCTCCAGGTTCAACATCATGACAGTTCGTTTCTGGCATACCAGGTGACAGCATTTTTACTTTTTGTTGCTAGTGCTTTAGCTTTCTACTCATTCTTATAAGATATTGTACAGTCACATTATTACACTTCAAGTCGTCTTGTGGACTCACGATCAAATGAGGCTGTCGTCCGAACAGTATCTCAAAGGGGGACAGATTAAGAGGAGGTCTAGGAGTGGTCCGAATGCTATGGAGGACCAATGGCAAAGCCTCAGGCCATGCCAACCCAGTTTCAGCCATTACCTTACCAAGCTTGTTCTTTATAGTACCATTTACTCTCTCCACCTTACCACTGGCTTGTGGTCGGTAAGGGGTGTGAAGTCTGCTACCGATTCCCATGAGTTTACACATATTTTGGAAGATATCACCAGTAAAGTGGCTAGCCCTATCACTTTCAATGATTCTAGGGATACCGAACCTACATACAAAGTCTTGTACAATTTTCTTTGCAGTGAACACAGCACTATTAGTGGCTGCCGGATATGCTTCTACCCAACCGGAAAACACATCAATACAAACTAACACATACTTTAGATTCCTGCACGGTGGTAATTGGATATAGTCAATTTGTATTACCTGAAAAGGTCCGTCTGTAGGAGGGATGTGGGATGGCTCAGTTGGAATAGTTTTCCCGACATTTTTCCTCAAACAAGTAAGACATGAGATTGCCTTCTTACCAGCCTGAGAGGAAAATCCGGGAGCACACCAGTATGCTCTCACCAGTTTGCACATACCTTCTTTCCCCAGGTGAGTCAGGCCGTGTGCTGCTTCAGCCAGGCTTGGATAGTACGTTCGGGGAGCTACAGGCTTACCTTGTCCATCCCTCCAGAGTCCTGAGGACTCTTGACCACATCCCTTCGCCTTCCAGACCGCCTTTTCCTGCAGGGAACACAAATCTTGCATTTCAATTAATTTCTGCATGTCTAATGTCTGAAAAACCATCATAGTCTCGGTCATAGGTTGCCCTGCTGCCCATTTAGCAGCTTCGTCTGCCCTGTTGTTGCCCAATGACACTGGGGGCTAGATTTACTAAGAATCGTGTTTGGTGGCGGTTTGAAACCGCCACTCATCGCCGGCGGTTTAGTGGTTCAAACCGCCGCATTTACTATAGGGCGACTTGAGGCTTCAATTTAAAATGACTGGCGATGTGTGGCGGATTGAAAAAACAAAGCCGCCACAAAACCGCCAGCCAAAAGACAGGACAGGACAGTTTTAATACCTGCTTCAGAATGGCTTGATAGCTTAAATATGCTGTTTGAACTATTTTGCCATTCAGAACATTAGAGAAAGTACCATTGACATTTAAATTATGTTGGCAATCATTATTTATTGATTAAGAGGCAAAATGAATAAAATATTATCTTATGAGGGAATAAAAAAATTCATTATATAAAGGGGATAAAATTATTTAATTATTACATTATTTGGACAATATGTCATGACAAATTGTGCAACATAAATAATTATATCCACCATTAACAATCAGTTAATATTATTATATATTCACATTTTCTACAAAATATAATGCTATAACAGTGTCCCTTTAAAAAAAATATATAAAAAAAAATTATTAAAAAAAATTATTTCATAAATTATTATTACATTTATTTTGTCCCTTTAGCAATAAATAATGATTTTCCAAATGATTAAAATATCAAAGGTGCTTTCTCTTATGTTCTGATTGACCAAATATCTGAAACAGCACACTGTTTGAACAATCTCACTGCTCACAAGCAGCGCTTTCATTTTGGTCTATTGAATGGCGGTTTTCCGGCGGCTTTATAAACCCCCTAATAGTAAATCCGACTGTTTGTATGTTGAACATTGTTGAAACCGTCATGGCGCTTTATACAGAGGCGGGTTTGAAAACATCATTTCTGGCCGTTTGGACGGCGGGTTTAGCCTTAGTAAATCCGGCGATGGCTAAACTGCCGCCAAACCCGCCGAAAGTCGGCGGGTTTACAAACACGCCTGTTAGTAAATCTAGCCCTGGGTCTTCTTCAAAGGTATGGGCTTTGCACTTTATGACGGCTACTGTTCTGGGTAACTGTATCGCTGTCAGAAGTCCTTTTATGTGTTATGAGTGTGCCACTGGCGTACCTGCTGCTGTCGTAAAGTTTCTAAGACGCCAAAGGGCCCCAAAATCGTGCACTACTCCGAAGGCGTACCTAGAGTCAGTATATATATTGGCTGATTTACCCTCTGCCAATTCACACGCTCTCCTTAGTGCTACTAGTTCCGCCACCTGGGCTGAGTGAGGTGGGCCAAGGGGTTCAGCTTCTACCACATCCTGATCGTCTACCACAGTGTAACCAGTACATAGCTCTCCCGTCTCTGTCTGTCTATGACAACTTCCGTCTGTATAAAACGTAAAATCTACATTTTCTAAGGGGGTGTCACGTATGTCGAGCCTTGCAGTAAAGGTCTGATTCAGGTGTTCCATTCAGTCATGCGTGTCAGTATTCTTGCCTAACTCACCATCAACCAGGGTCTCCTCACCTCCTACCCTTTGTGTCTCTAGATACACATATGGAAGGTATGTAGCTGGATTTAAGGTGCTACATCGTTTGATGGTGATGTTTCAGGGTGCCATCAGGGCTAGTTCCCACTTTGTGAAGCTAGCTGAAGAAACATGTCTGGTTTGGGCTGAATTTAACAGAGCTGATACAGCATGGGGTGTATAGACAGTTGAATTATGTCCTAATACTACGTCCTCGCTCTTACTTACCAGAAGAGCAGTTGCTGCTACACTTCTGAGACATGTTGGGAGGGATCTTGCCACATTGTCCAATTGTGCACTGTAGTATGCTACCGGTCTGCTAGCGTCACCATGTTTCTGTGTGAGGACACCTGCTGCACAACCATCAGCTTCTGTACAGTATAGCTCAAAAGGCTTTTCACAATCAGGCATTCCCAATGCAGGTGCTCTAGTCAGACTATCTTTAAGATTAAAGAACACTTGCTCTGACTCCTCTGTGTGTACGACACGTTCTGGTTTTGAGGAAGAGACTAGCTCCTGCAATGGTAATGCCAGAATAGAAAAACCTGGGATCCAGGATCTACAGTATCCACACATCCTCAGGAAAGTGCGAATCTGCTTCTGGCTCTGCGGCAGAGTCATGTGTTGCATGGCCTCAATCATGTCGGTTGTCAGGTGTCTTAGCCCTTTAGTGAGGCAGTGTCCTAAGTATTTGACCTTAGTCTGACATGGCTGTAATTTATCCTTTGCCACCTTGTGCCCTGTTTGTGAAATATGAGGCAACAACAATTTAGTATCATGTAAACATGACATAAAAGAATCAGAGCACAGCAACAAATCGTCCACATATTGAATTAGAACAGACCCATTGTGGGGTTGAAAGGATTGCAAACAGTCATGTAAGGCTTGGGAGAAAATACTGGGGCTGTCAATGAACCCCTGGGGTAGTCTGGTCCATGTGTATTGCACTCCCCGGTAGGAGATTGCAAAAAGGTATTGGCAGTCAGGGTGAAGAGGGACTGAGAAGAAAGCAGAACATAGATCAATGACAGTAAAGTGACTAGCAGACGGTGGAATCTGCATGAGGATGACAGCTGGATTCGGCACTACGGGGAATTGGCTCTCAACAACTTTATTAATTCCCCTTAAGTCCTGGACTAATCTATAGCCCCTCCCCCCACTTTTCTTCACAGGGAAATGGGACTATTTGCTGTACTGGCTGTACAAATTAAAAACCCTTGTTGTAACAGCCTCTCAATAACAGAATATACCCCTAGTTCCACCTCCGGTTTTAATGGATACTGTGGGATTTTTGGAGCTATCCTACCACTTTTTAGATTGACCATGACAGGGGCTACGTTTGCCATCAGTCCAGTGTCCTGTCCATCTCTGGTCCATAGTGAACTTGGTATTTCCAGCAACATCCCCTTTACTTGAGATGGACTGTGTTCTATAACAGGAGAGTGTAACATTAACCTTTGAGGGGTGTCCAATATATCCTGCACCTCATGTGCGATCTTCTACGGTATATCTAAGAACACACCACCTGAAGTACAGTATATGACACATCCCATTTTACATAACAAGTCTCTTCCCAGCAAGTAAGTAGGAGCCGCCGCAGCCAAGAGAAACGAATGCTTGGTATGCAGGGACCCGATAGTAACTTCAGCCGGTTTAGTTAGTGGATAATGCAACACTTTTCCCATTACCTCCATGGCTGGAATGGCTTTATTGGTCACCTGTAGATTGAAAGGGTAGGCTATCACAGATCGGGCCGCCCCTGTATCTACAAAAAAGGTTTGTTTCCTACCAGCTATGTCAACTATCATTGTTGGTTCTTCTCTCAGACTCTCAGTTAACCTCACTGGCTGTAGACTACAGGTATGACCTGACCCCTAGCGCTGACTATTGCTTTCCCGTGCAGCATTTGCTGCTATAACATGCGCAGGTAACTGTGTGTTCTCTTGCCTATGTGTGCTTCTCCGTGGAGGATACCTATATGATTCCCTATCCATATGTGTATCCTGTCTTGCTTTTTTACAATCTCTTGCAAAATGGCCTTCTTCGTTACACTTGAAACATCTGATTATTCTATATTTCTTATTATGTGGGTTGTATGCTGGTGGTCGTGTATGCATCCCCTCTAGAGCCTGTATACTTACCATCATTAACCTATCACTTTTCTCTTCCTTTTTCCTAAAAAAGTTTTTGTCATGCTCCACAGCAGACTCCTTAAGAGAATCTACTGTGATGCCTCTCCAATTAGGTAATGTGGTTTGTACTCTCGTCTTTAAATTTTCTCTAAGGCCATCCATTAATACTCCTACAGCTACCTCTCTGTGATGTGGGTCCTCACCTATGTTGGATATCTCAGTAAACCGTGTTATTGCTGCTATAGCTCTAGCAAAGTAATCTGAGGCTGTTTCACTATCCTTTTGTTTTATGGTGAAAATCTTACTCCAATTTACTACTACTGGAAAATAGATGGCTAAATGTTTGACAATTTGTTTTATATTTTCTTGGTTAATCTTCATCCAACACACAATCTTTAATAAATTTTTGTATGTCAGTATGGGGAGGAAGACACGCCCTCAACACTACACGCCAATCCTTATCGGTTGGTTCGTGTGCATTTCCTAAGTCTTTAACAAATTTCTTACACTTTGCCAACTCTTTTCTAGGATCTGGAAATTCAGTCATAATGGAACGTAATTCTGATCTAGTCCAGAGACAATGCATTGTAACATTTTTTAAAGGAACTACACCATCCTTATCCGGTTTCCCATTGGGAACTGATATTGTGCGGACTGGGTATGCACCCACTGGTTCACTGGTTTCAGAAGTCACTACCGGATCTGCTGTTTCAAGATTTAGAACGCTATCACTCCTAGTGATCACACTACTCTCACCTATCTCAGCCATTACTCCTTTCCCATACTTACGCTGAACCTCTAGCATATTAACAGCATGAGCAATGGCCGAAATCACAGTGGGTTCATCTTCATCTTCTGATACACTTGTTTTAAACTGGCTTAAAACAGGATACAATTTAGCAATTTCTCTTTTTTTGGTTTTAATAACGGCTGTACTTATCGCTCCCGCCACATAAGGTGGCGGGGGCGCGCTTGCGCTGCGTTCACCACACTTCTCAACGGCTACTTCCGCCGTGCACGTGCTTTTCGCCACGCCTACTTCCGCTGTGCATTCGCTGCTCTGCCACGTGTTACCTTCCATTTGCCACAATTTTAAACAATCATTATTTCTATTTCTCTTTTTCGTTGACTTAATTAACCATACTTTATCTTTTACAGTATTTAGTACCTCTGCATTAAAACTCCCTATTGTTGGGAAAGGCCTATCACATTTTTTGGTCATCTTGTCCCACGTGTCGCAATACGCAGTTGCGTATGCACCATATTTCTTACACATGAGAAATCTCGCTGAACCAATAGGCCCTTCCTTAGGCAGTACACTGGCCATCTCTAGCGTATGCTTAGCACCCATGTTGAACAACACCAATCTACACGGAACATAGACACACCGCAATGCTCTGTTCCTTCCGGCCAACAATACTCTTCTATGTGGAACACAGACACACCGCAATGCTCTGTTCTTTCCACCCAACAATTTCAACCCAGTTGCTACACTCATCGCTAGAGATCTCTAATGCCCGGTGAACGTATTTCCAAATAGCCGCGTCCACTCGCTTACTCTTGTTCCGAACAAGAATCCTTAACACAGAAATAGTTCCTCGATAGCCCGGATATCTCAAATTCCTGTTGAGTTTATTATCGCTGGGAGCACAAGTTGATAAAATCAACCTGCCTTGCCAGTAAAATTCCTCCTAGCTGCTTCACCAATTCGCACTAATGGTGCGGTTAGATCGCACTGCCTACCAATACTAATTATTAGCAAACCTTGCGATCTATTGGTAGCGCTTTGCGAAAACCCGGTTTTCGCATTCGGTATACCTGCCCTGTATACCATCCTTCAGTTGGGCAATCCGCCTCGTCAGACAGCAGCTGAGCACAATCCACAATAAAACAGTGTATCTACGTTACAAAATCACACACTATACACCTTTTCTGCGCAGAAAATCAAAAGTTCCCAACAACAGTAATAATGTCTCAGAGGTTTTCACAAGTAATTATACTATGCACATATAATAGCTATCAAGACGATTGTTTAACCACGTGGAAAATCTACCGGAAGTTCGCGTACGCACAGCAGGAAATACACATACGCTAAGCAATGCAATACAGTTAAAACGCACAATGACAGTAAAAAGAAACAGTTTTCTCTTTTGTCCCTAGGTTCTAGTTAGCGTGCCCTAGACAATGCAAAACGGACATTCGGTTTCACAACACAGAGTAAAATTCAGGTTTTGAACACACTGCGTTCTTACCCGTTTATGACGCGTCTCCACCCTTTGTTGCGGAACCGAAATTCGTTGGTCTTGCATATCATCGGCAACGAAACCTCCAAAGCTGACGAGCCCCCAAATTGTTAAGTGCGTATTGTTGCCATCCAATAACGATTGTCGAACCTCGATTTGTGTTTCCAATGCACAAAGATTTATTCGCAAAAAGTAGTATAATATGTTCAAGCGAAGTGATAATAAATAAAGCCGTTACTTATCACAGGCGCTCTGGATCCAGTGTGAAGTCATTCAATCCTGAAGTCTGGGGACAAGATGTCTGAACACTAGATGAGAAGCTGCTGCTTATATGCACACAGAAATACAGTAACACAATGGAGATGGTATAGTTTGCTTCTATTGGTCCAGGTTTCAGGAAGGTCCAAGAGGTTGTCTTCATTGGCTAGTTCATACTAAAGAATCCAAAGGAGGGGGTCATCTCTCCAGGGGGTATGCTCTGCTCTTCCCGCCAAGATTCCTTAGTCTTAAGTAGTTCATAATTCCCTATCATTCATAACTTGTGTATGCACTCTGCGATTCCTTCGCAGAGTGAACCAAACAGTAGCAAATGTTAAGAGGTTTATTATGATACCACATATGATATGATTCCTTCAACCTGTTCCATATATTTCACTAATGTGCATATAACTTATAATATATAACATAAATACTACTATATTTCGACATAAATGACTATGTGTTGCAACTACCATTAATGTGTACTATTTTACAAGTATGCGTGTTTGTGCGAATGTATGGTAAAAGACCAAATACTGTAGCTGCCACGTGTTGCAGCTGCATACGCCCTTCCATGCCGTAGCGTGCCCTTATACGCCGTAGCGTACCGTACACATCTTTTCAGACAAAGACAACCAAGTTTGCTCGACTTTAATTGAACTGACTTTATCCAATTTGCTGACTTCGACACCTTCATCCTGGGACAATCTCTGGGATGATCAGGATAGTCCCCTGAAATCAGTACTTTTCTGATGGAATTGGGACAGTTGAGAGGTAAAAGTATTTATTAAGAATACCTGAGCAACTGCTAGTTAATGCAAATATCTAATCAGCCAATCATGTGGCAGAAACTCAATGTATAAAAGCATGCAGTCATGGTCAAAAATTGCAAGGCCAAATACCAGAATAGAGAAGTAATGTGATCTAATTGACTTCTACTGTGGAATGATTGTTGGTGGCAGATGGGTTGTTTCAGTACCTCAGAAACTGCTGATCTCTTGGTATTTTTACACACAACCCTCTATAGAGTTTGCAAAATATGGTGTTCAAAACCAAAAACATCCAGTGAGCGGCAGTTCTGTGGGTGGAAGTGCCTTATTAATGAGAGACATTAGAAGAGAATGGCCCAGACTTTCAGGTCCTGTCACTTACCTCTTCGCTGCTTGTCCCCTAGTTGTGCTGGCTTCAAAACCCTCTGTAAGATGCTGTCCAGTCTGTCTCCACTCCAGAGATCCCTCCAGAATCAGAGTATGGATGTCGCCATCTTGCATTCGGTCACATGATTCCCCTCAGCCAATCAATTGATAACAGCTTCCAGTTCAGGTTTCCCTCCAAAACCAGTTCATCCGAGCTGCCATCTTGGACTTAGTTACCTGATCCATCCCAGCAACTCAGAGTGCTGCTTTAGCCCAGTTGTCTGCAGTCTCCAATCTGGAGACAACTATCAGTATAAGAGGATTTCCTGGAGCCCTTACCAGTTGCCAGTGCAACATTGTATTTCAGACACAACCTGATTCCCTGAAGTCTGCAGTCTTGCTATTTATCTTGCTAACAGTGTTGCTATTAATCCACCTCAGACAGTGCAGTCTGCATTTCGGCTCCAGAACGGTTCCAGCACTCTGGTTCCTTTCCAGTTACTGCATTCCGGGTTCCAGACTGGTAACAGCAATCCACTTCCAGCGATTAAGTTACAGCATTTCAGTTCCATTCCGGTTACAGCATTCTGGTTCAAGCAATCCGCTTCCAGCATTCCAGTTCCAACATTCCGGTTCCAGTCCGGTAACAGCAATCCACTTCCAGCATTCCAATTACAGCATTACGGTTACTGCATTACGGTTACAGTCCGGTCAAGCAATCCAGTTCCTGCTTGCTCTCCTCTGCTATTGTAATCACCGTTTGCACCAGTCCTTTCACTACATGCAGAGGAACATTATCAGGCCACCAAGCTTTGTCCATGTAGTCACCAATTGTCACGGTTCTCGAACAGAAGTACAGCTAGGAGTCATGAATTCGGTGAAAAACACTGTGTTTATTTGCAGAGAGGTGATAACAGGTAATAAGGAGCAGTGATAAATACCAGGTTCCAGCTGATGCAGCAAGTAGCATGAAATGTCCAGAAACAATCAGGTAAGGACAACAGGAAATGACATCAGGATTAGGACAACAGGAAAGGACATCACAGGATGGGACAACAATAACCAGCAATGACTGCTGGGAGGATCAGGTATATATAAGGGGAATGAGACACACCCAGGTGCATGAGATAATTAGTGAACATACAGGTTAACTCCTTAAGCACAAGAATAATGCACGATAGCAGCACCTCTGGTGAAAAGAGGTACTGCTGGAACACAAAATAGAAATACAATTAATAGAATGACAAAAAGGCAGGAGCTGCCATGCAAGGCAGCATGTAATGCATACGCTGTAGGCAGATCATGACAGTACCCCCTCCCTTAAGGGCGGATTCCAGACGCCCAATTACCAGAAATGTCTGAAATCATCGGAATCATAGTCCAGAATTGGGGGGCCAGCAGAAAAGTCCTCGTCCATGGGTGGATGAGCAAAGGAGACTATGCCAGCTGCCAGTTCAAGCTCTGTAGACCTTGCTCTCTTCTTTCGCTTTTTCTTTTTGCGAGAATTCCCTGGAACAGCAGTTTGAACCAATTGGGTGGAGCACAAAGAAATCTCTAGGCCAGGTGAGATGGGTGGACCTGCTGACAATACAGAGGCCCCGTAACAAGGCATAGCGGGAGGTGTTGGTGAAAACTTGTTGATCACTGCCTCGACAAATAGTTGTAAGTCAGAAAGAATGGGGTGATCAGACTCAACAAAAGGGTTTGCCCATTCCATAGCCTCTCCTCTAAAATGTGTTAACAAAAACAAAACTTGCCTCTTTGGGTCACTGGCAAGGCTAGGTACTGAGGGGAAATAAGAAGCACAAAACCTCAGTAGAGCACTAAATTGAGAAAGGTGCCCCTCAAAGGTAGATGACAGCTCACACTTGGCACCCTTGGCAACGGATGGTTCGGACTTGGCAGCAGGCTTGACAGGAGACCCGGACTGGGCGGCAGGCTTCACAACAGGCCCGGACTGGGCGGCAGGCTTGGGAGCAGGCCCGGACTGGGCGGCAGGCTTGGGAGCAGGCCCGGACTGGGCGGCAGGCTTGGGAGCAGGCCCGGACTGGGCGGCAGGCTTGGGAGCAGGCCCGGACTGGGCGGCAGGCTTGGGAGCAGGCCCGGACTGGGCGGCAGGCTTGGGAGCAGGCCCGGACTGGGCGGCAGGCTTGGGAGCAGGCCCGGACTGGGCGGCAGGCTTGGGAGCAGGCCCGGACTGGGCGGCAGGCTTGGGAGCTGGCCCGGACTGGGCGGCAGGCTTGGGAGCTGGCCCGGACTGGGCGGCAGGCTTGGGAGCTGGCCCGGACTGGGCGGCAGGCTTGGGAGCTGGCCCGGACTGGGCGGCAGGCTTGGGAGCTGGCCCGGACTGGGCGGCAGGCTTGGGAGCTGGCCCGGACTGGGGGGCAGGCTTGCCAGCACTTTGAGAAGCCTGAGGGCAGACAGCACTTTGAGAAGCCTGAGGGCAGACAGCACTTTGAGAAGCCTGAGGGCAGACAGCACTTTGAGAAGCCTGAGGGCAGACAGCACTTTGAGAAGCCTGAGGGCAGACAGCACTTTGAGAAGCCTGAGGGCAGACAGCACTTTGAGAAGCCTGAGGGCAGACAGCACTTTGAGAAGCCTGAGGGCAGACAGCACTTTGAGAAGCCTGAGGGCAGACAGCACTTTGAGAAGCCTGAGGGCAGACAGCACCAAGTGGTAACTCGGGCTGGACCGCATGGACTGGCAACTCGGGCTGGACCGCATGGACTGGCAACTCGGGCTGGACCGCATGGACTGGCAACTCGGGCTGGACCGCATGGACTGGCAACTCGGGCTGGACCGCATGGACTGGCAACTCGGGCTGGACCGCATGGCCTGGCAACTCGGGCTGGACCGCATGGACTGGCAACTCGGGCTGGACCGCATGGACTGGCAACTCGGGCTGGACCGCATGGACTGGCAACTCGGGCTGGAGGGACAGAACCCCCTCTGGAGCAGACTGTAAGAGCAGCGCCCCCTCTGGAACAGTCGGTAAGGGCAGCGCCCCCTCTGGAGCAGACTGGAAGGGCAGCGCCCCCTCTGGAGCAGACTGGAAGGGCAGCGCCCCCTCTGGAGCAGACTGGAAGGGCAGCGCCCCCTCTGGAGCAGACTGGAAGGGCAGCGCCCCCTCTGGAGCAGACTGGAAGGGCAGCGCCCCCTCTGGAGCAGACTGGAAGGGCAGCGCCCCCTCTGGAGCAGACTGGAAGGGCAGCGCCCCCTCTGGAGCAGACTGGAAGGGCAGCGCCCCCTCTGGAGCAGACTGGAAGGGCAGCGCCCCCTCTGGAGCAGACTGGAGCTCAGGAACAGAGACAGCGGCTGAAGACTCAAAACTGGACACTGTGGCAGGAGACTCGGAACCGGACACAGTGGCAGGAGACTCGGAACCGGACACAGTGGCAGGAGACTCGGAACCGGACACAGTGGCAGGAGACTCGGAACCGGACACAGTGGCAGGAGACTCGGAACCGGACACAGTGGCAGGAGACTCGGAACCGGACACAGTGGCAGGAGACTCGGAACCGGACACAGTGGCAGGAGACTCGGAACCGGACACAGTGGCAGCAGGCTCCAAGCTGGAGGCAGATGATGTGACCTCAGAGCTGGAGGCAGATGATGTGACCTCGGCACAGGAGACAGAGGCTGGCACCTCGGCACAGGAGACAGAGGCTGGCACCTCGGCACAGGAGACAGAGGCTGGCACCTCGGCACAGGAGACAGAGGCTGGCACCTCGGCACAGGAGACAGAGGCTGGCACCTCGGCACAGGAGACAGAGGCTGGCACCTCGGCACAGGAGACAGAGGCTGGCACCTCGGCACAGGAGACAGAGGCTGGCACCTCGGCACAGGAGACAGAGGCTGGTACCTCGGCACAGGAGACAGAGGCTGGCACCTCGGCACAGGAGACAGAGGCTGGCACCTCGGCACAGAAGACAGAGGCTGGCACCTCGGCACAGGAGACAGAGGGAATGGGTGCCTCAGGACAGGCGGCTGGAGCTGGCAGATTGGGTCTCTTTGCAGAGAACAGGAATGCTGGAGCATAAACAGATTTGGAGTGCCGAGAGGAAACAACAGGAGATGGTTCAGTAAGCTGACGTGGTCTACGGACAGGACAGTCCTGCAAGAAATGTGCATTGCTGGCACAGTAGAGACACAGTTTGTTGGTTACTCTGCGCTGTCGCTCCACTTCGGTCAGATGGGGGCGTGGCCCACTTGTGAACCGGGCATTAGTTAAACTGCAGTTGTTAGTTAAATGCAAATTTGACATGGTATTATTGCAAGGTGTTGGCGGCACGGATTCAGCAGCAGACAGAGTTGGCTGGGTCAAATCAACAGCATTAGATTTCAGTGAAACCGTCTCTGATAGTCTCCTGAGTGGGTCCAAAAGCAAAGCGGAAAATCCGGCCAGCTGGGAGCGCAACAATATAATGTCCATTTGTAAGGTTTGTAGCAGGGGTGATTCCATGATAGGTAAAACAGACATGTTGCAAAAGACAAATGAAAACTTGATTGCAGCAAAAAGGTCCCAGAATAAAACAAAACTTTCACCTGACTCCAAAGCTGTTTTTTGGGCTGGTTATACTGTCACGGTTCTCGAACAGAAGTACAGCTAGGAGTCATGAATTCGGTGAAAAACACTGTGTTTATTTGCAGAGAGGTGATAACAGGTAATAAGGAGCAGTGATAAATACCAGGTTCCAGCTGATGCAGCAAGTAGCATGAAATGTCCAGAAACAATCAGGTAAGGACAACAGGAAATGACATCAGGATTAGGACAACAGGAAAGGACATCACAGGATGGGACAACAATAACCAGCAATGACTGCTGGGAGGATCAGGTATATATAAGGGGAATGAGACACACCCAGGTGCATGAGATAATTAGTGAACATACAGGTTAACTCCTTAAGCACAAGAATAATGCACGATAGCAGCACCTCTGGTGAAAAGAGGTACTGCTGGAACACAAAATAGAAATACAATTAATAGAATGACAAAAAGGCAGGAGCTGCCATGCAAGGCAGCATGTAATGCATACGCTGTAGGCAGATCATGACACCAATCCAGCTCCAGATGCACAACCCAGTCTGGGCACAGACAGATGCTCAGGCGTGAAAGCACCCTTGTTACCGCCACACAATACAGAGGGAAACCTTATCACTGCCACACAATACAGAGGGCAGCCATGAGACCACCATCCAATACAGGGAGCAAAATATGATTTTTATTGATACAAACAAACTGTTAATGTGTGAGAATGTGACTTTCAACTGTTGGTGATTTTTATACCTCCTAACACCTCAAATAGCCAAACGGCAATGTATAAGATTTGTTATATATAACTATTCTTTCTTCAAGTGTTCATACATCTAAGCAGACTTCAAAATACTAATAGTCAAACATAGTTACCTGTAAGTGGCACCAGGGTATAATCGCCATTGAAAAAGTTGGCAATTTTGTTGTAAGAAAAGGAACTTAGATTGTACGCTCCTCTGAGCAGGGCCATCTCTCCTCCTGTTTCCACCACTTCTAACTCTGCTCTCCAGCTACTTAGCCCTCCTCCTCGAGGGTCCTCCACCCCACGTCCACTCTCGCTCCCTCCTCCCCCCTGGGGGTCTCCCTGTCTTCCGCGCCCTCCTTCTTGGGCCCCGTTGTTTGCGGATCCTCCCTCCCCCTTCCCCGCCCTCTCTAGCTGTGCATTGAGCGTACTGAGTTGCTGTGTTTACTGTACTGTGCTGTCTCCCATTGTATTGTGATTTTGTTTGTCTCTTTACGGCACTGCGGATGCCTTGTGGCGCCTTATAAATAAATATTAATAATAATAATTAATAATAACTCATCCCTATTCTAATATACATGGGCCATTCACACATGCATATTATATTGTCACATATCCCCTGTTGTCACATATCACTCATTGGACAGCGGGCGGTCCACATAGCCACCAGGCACCACTCTTCGAAATGTATACACTGGACATTGGGAATATATACAACAGAAGTATTCCATGCTCATTCTGGGTTTGTAATGGGCCTGTAATGTGTTTTTTGCTTATGTAGCATAGACCTCTTCTTAGGAAGAAAGAGAAACTACCTAGCCTCTTCATCTAACCTAGAGACTTCATCTGGGGAAATTAGCGCATTTTGTACCCATATGCAGAGGCAAAATATCTCAATGAGTCCACCTACAGGCATATATGTGCCTGGTTTACAACAAGTCATCATCAACAGCATGTAATTGTTCTTTCCTGTGCCTCCTAACAGATGTATTTGTGTCTTTCCACAAGTCTGCATGAGCCGCATTTGTGAAAACATGCTGTTACTGTTCTTGTTCTATACTAAAATGTCCCCTCTCTCTCTCCCGTCCTGCCTCTCCAGACACAGGCAGATGTACGTGCCAGAATTACATAAGTCTGAACAAGCACATATGCATACTTCCACTTTCTGGGCATGCACATACTGACTTAAGATAAGATACACTACGCAAACTGACGTATGTCCAACTCTACATCAGGCCCGGTGTCTACACAATATTACACTATACTCTGAAAGTATCATATCTATTTATCTAATACTGTGAAATCAAACTACCGAGAGGTCAAGCTGTATTCAATGTGAGAAAAACAACAGAAATGAAGCTATAGATTAATTTAAAATAAAGATCGTAGATTAATTTAAAAGTTGAGTGTTGTCATTTTTTCTAAATAATAAGTTATTTGTCATCAAGAAAAAAATAACACACCCTACTTTTAAATTAATCTATGATCTTCATGACTGTTTATTATCTGTTATTTTACTGACATTGACTACAGTTTGATTTCACAGCAGTTTGATTTAGCAGTACAATCTGCTTGGCATTTAAGTGTTGATGAATTCAAGACAGAAAATGTCACCTCTCTGGGGCTGTAGAATACCATCTGGATTCCCATGCATGGTCACAAACATAAAGACGTAAGTGATGTAATTGATTGCGGCATGCAGGTGCAATGATAGCTTAAGCAAATACTGTTCTGAATGGAAGAGATACTATCTTGGTGTCCTCTGTTCTAAAATGTTTGCATTTCCTTAATAGCAAGCTGTTGTAGAAATAAGTGGATATTGATACATGTATGAAACAACATAGATTTTTATTTGGACAGAGTATGTTGCTTTCAGTAAATATGTAATTCTGCGTCTTTATGACACAAACCTTAGCATATATTTAGCATATATACATTGGTACATCATAAGCAGAATTAAGTAACTCCGTTGTGGTCCTAGCTTTTTTTTATGGACTATAAATTCAGAGAAATGTGAAATTTACAATCACAGTGCAGATCTGCTACGTATTGGCTAATCAAATGTGTGAACTCAGTTGTATTCCTGGATCTTCACACGTCTATAAAACAGTCTGTTCTGCCTCTTTGATTTCCATGAAATACCACCACAACTTTGACTCCGGTGACAGGCATACACTTGGTTTCCTGGCCCTTACATAAAGTGACATAAAACTACATTGGCTGAATAAAATGTTGTGCTTTAATGACTGAGTTAAAACATCCATTCATAAAATCATATTATAGAAACATAGAAACAGAATTTGACGGCAGATAAGAACCACTTGGCCCATCTAGTCTGACCGTTTTTTAATCTAAGGTAAACTCAAACCCCTCTTTGACCTCTCAGTGGTTTGATTTCACAGTATTAGTTCTTTATAAGGATTTCTTTATCTCTATCCAAAGCATGTTTAAATTGCTCTAATGTATTAGTCTCTACCATCTCTGATCGGAGGCTATTCCACTTATCCACTACCCTTCTGTGAAGTAATTGTTCCTCAAATTTCCACTGAACCAACTTCTCTCCAGTTTCAGTGCATGTCCTCATGTTCAAATACTTCTCTTCCTTTGAAGAATGTTTCCCATCTATACCTTATTAAAACCCTTGATATATTTGAAAGTTTCTATCATGTCCCCCTTTCCCTTCTTTGCTGCAAACTATACATATTGCAGTCTTTAGTCTTTCTATATAAACTTTGTGCTGTAGGTCATGCACCATTTTAATTTTTCAGTTAGCCCTTCTTTTCACAGTCTCTAATGTATTTATATCCTTCTGGAGATACAGCCTCCAGAACTGAACACAGTATTCTAGATGAGGCTGTCGAAGTCAGCAAATTGGATAAAGTAATTTCAATTAAAGTCGAGCAAACTTGGTTGTCTTGGTTTGAAAAGATGCGTACGGTACGCTACGACGTACAAGGTCACGCTACGGCGTGAAAGGGCGTACACATTCACTACACGTGGCAGCAACAGTAATTGGTCTTTTACCATACATTCGCACAAACACGCATACTTATAAAATAGTACACATTAATGGCAGTTGCAACACATAGTCAGTTATGTTGAAATATAGTAGTATTTATATGTTATATTAGAGTTACATGCATATTAGTGAAATATACAGAACAGGTTGAAGGAATCATATCATGAGTGGTATCATAATAAACCTCCTTACATTTCCTACTGTTTGGTTCACTCTGCGAAGGAATCGCAGAGTGCATACACAAGTTATGAATGATAGGGAATTATGAACTACTTAAGACTAAGGAATCTTGGCGGGAAGAGCCGAGCATACCCCCTGGAGAGATGACCCCCCTCTTTTGGATTCCTTAGGATGAACTAGCCAATGATTGACAACCCCTTGGACCTTCCTGAGACCTGGACCAATAGATGCAAGCTATACCATCTTCATTGTGTTACTGTATTTCTGTGTGTATATAAGCAGCAGCTTCACATCTAGTGTGCAGACATCTTGTCCCCAGACTTCAGGATTGAATGACTGCACACTGGATCCAGAGCGCCTGCGATAAGTAACGGCTGTATTTATTATCACTTTGCTTGAGCATATTATTCTACTATTTGCGAAATAAATCTTTGTGCGTTGGAAACACAAATCGAGGTTCGGCAATCGTTATTGGTTAGCGACAATACGCACATAACAATTTGGGGACTCATGAGCTTTGGAGGTTTCGTTGCCGATGATACGCAAGACCAACGGATTTCGGTTCCGCAACAAAGGGTGGAGACGCGTCATATACGGGTAAGAACGCAATGTGTTCAAAACCGGAATTTTACTCTGTGTTGTGAAACCGAATGTCCGTTTTGCATTGTCTAGGGCACGCTAACTAGAACCTAGGGACAAAAGAGAAAACTGTTTCTTTTTACTGTCATTGTGCGTTTTAACTGTATTACATTGCTTAGCGTATGTGTATTTCCTACTGTGCGTACGCGAACTTCCGGTAGATTTGCCACGTGGTTAAACAATCGATTTGATAGTTATACACGCATAGTATAAATCACTTGTGAAAGTCTCTGAAACATTATCACTATTGTTGGGAACATTGATGATTTTCTGCGCAGAAAACTAAGGTGTATGTGTTTGGTGATTGTATGATTTTGAAGTGAAAGTTGATTTACTGTCAAAAAGACAGGGATATCAGTTGCCGTTTGACGAGGCGGGCTTGCAACCGAGGTAGTATACAAGGCAGGTATACTGGCAACAAAAGCCCTGTTTGAAAAGAGAACAGTTAAAAAGCTTTTAGAAAATTTCCCCCCAAGGGCAATCGCAAGGTTTAGCGATAGTTAGTATTGCTAAGCGTTGCGATCGGACCGCATGGTTTTACAACCGTGCTTGTGACTTGGGTTGAACAGCTGGAGGAATTACGCTGGTACAAACGGGTAAACTCCGGTACTACCAGTTCAGTAATACTCAACAGAATTTTGTGGAGAGCCAGGATATCGAGGAGCTGATATTTCTGTTGTCCATAGTGATATTTCTGTGTTAGGAGGTGTGTGGGCGTAGCCTGTGAAACCGTCCACTGATAAAAAAATCTCTAGTAAGTTCTGTTTGAAAGGAGAACAGGTAAAAAGTCTTTTTGCGTAGCGTTGAGAAATAGGTTGTTTTCACAATGGGTGCGAAGCAAACACTAGAGATGGTTGATGTTGTGCTGCTTAAGGAAGGACTGCTGGTGTCAGCTAGGTACCTTATGTTTAAGAAATATGGTGCATACGCAACTGCGTATTGCGACACGTGGGTCAAGATGACCAAAGATTGTGATAGGCCTTTCCCAACAATAGGAAGTTTTTATTCAGAGGTACTAAATAATGTAAAAGATAAAGTGTGGTTGATTCAATCAACAAAAGTGAGAAGTAGACATAATGATTGTTTTAATTTGTGGCAAATGGAAGGTAACACGTGGCAGAGCAGCGAATGCACAGCGGAAGTAGGCGTGGCGAAAATCGCGTGCACGACGGAAATAGCCGTTGAGAAGCGTGGCGAACTCAGCGCAAGCGCGCCCCCGCCACCTTATGTGGCGGGAGCGGTAAGTACAGCCGTTGTTAAAACTGAAAAAAGAAAAATTGCTAAGTTGTATCCTGTTTTAAGCCAGTTTAAAATAAGTGTATCAGAAGATGAAGATGAACACACTGTGATTTCGGCCATTGCCCATGCTGTTAGTGTACTAGAGGCTCAGCGCAAGTATGAGAAAATGGCTGAGATAGGTGAGAGTAGCGTGATCACTAGGAGTGAAAGCGTTCTAAATCTTGAACCAGCAAATCCTGTAGTGTCCCCTGAAGTCAGTGAACCAGTGGGTGCGTACCCAGTCCGTACAATATTAGTTCCCAATGGGAAACCGGATAAGGATGGTGTAGTTCCTTTAAGAAATGTTACAATGCATTGTCCCTGGACTAGATCAGTTTTACGTTCCATTATGACTGCATTATCAGATCCTAGAAAAGAGTTGGCAAAGTGTCAGAAATTTGTTAAAGACTTAGGAAATGCCCACAAACCAACCAATAAGGATTGGCGTGTAGTGTTGAGGGTGTGTCTTCCTCCCAATACTGACATACAAAAATTTATTAAAGATTGTTTGTTGGAGGAAGATGACACCTTGACTGATGAGATTAACCAAAAAAATATAGAACAAATTGTCAAACACTTAGCCATCTATTTTCCAGTAGTGGTAAATTGGAGTAAGATTTTCACCATTAAGCAAAAGGATAGTGAAACAGCAGCAGACTATTTTTCTATTGCACTAGCATCAATGACACACTTTACCGGAGTAACTGACATAAGAGAGGATCCACATCACAGGGAAGTAGCTGTAGGAGTGTTAATGGATGGTCTTAGGGAAAATTTAAAAACCAGAGTACAAACCTCATTACCTAATTGGAGAGGTATCACAGTAGACTCTCTTAGGGAGTCTGTTGTGGAACATGACAAAAATATCTTTAGAAAGAAAGAAGAGAAAGGTGATAGGTTGATGACGGTGAGTATTCAGGCTTTAGAAGGAATACACACACAACCACAAACATACCAAGCATACAACTCAAGTAAAAAGGTAATGGTATGTTTTTCGCTGTAAGAAAGAGGGACACATAAGGAGATTCTGTCCAGAAGCAAGGAAAGAAAGGGGGGAATCATATAGGTATCCTCCAAGGAGAAACACACATAGGCAAGAGAACTCACAGCTACCCGCGCATATTATAGCAGCAAATGCTGCGCGGGAAAATGATAGTCAGCGCTAGGGAACAGGTCATACCTGTAGTCTACAGCCAGTGAGGTTAACTGAGAGTGAGAGTGAAGAACCAAAAATGATAGTTGACATAGCTGGTAGGAAACAAACCTTTCTTGTAGATACAGGGGCGGTACGATCTGTGATAACCTCTCCTTTCAATCTACAGGTGACCAGTAAAACTATTCCAGCTATGAGGGTAACGGGAAAAGTGTTACATTATCCTTTAACTAAACCGTCTGAGGTTACTATCGGGCCCCTGCATACCAAGCATTCGTTTCTCTTGGCTGCGGCGGCTCCTACTAACTTGCTGGGAAGAGACTTGTTATGTAAAATGGGATGTGTCATATACTGTACTTCAGGTGGTGTGTTCTTAGATATACCGTAGAAGATCGCACATGAGGTGCAGGATATATTGGACACCCCTCAAAGGTTGATGTTACACTCTCCTGTTATAGAACAAAGTCCATCTCAAGTAAAGGGGATGTTGCTGGAAATACCAGGTTCACTATGGACCAGAGATGGACAGGACACTGGACTGATGGCAAACGTAGCCCCTGTCATGGTCAATCTAAAAAGTGGTAGGATAGCTCCAAAAATCCCACAGTATCCATTAAGACCGGAGGTGGAACTAGGGGTATATCCTGTTATTGAAAGGCTGTTACAACAAGGGATTTTAATTCGTACAGCCAGTACAGCAAATAGTCCCATTTTCCCTGTGAAGAAGAGTGGGGGGAGGGGCTATAGATTAGTCCAGGACTTAAGGGGAATTAACAAAGTTGTTGAGAGCCAATTCCCCATAGTGCCGAATCCAGCTGTCATCCTCATGCAGATTCCACCGTCTGCCAGTCATTTTACTGTCATTGATCTATGTTCTGCTTTCTTCTCAGTCCCTCTTCAACCTGACTTCCAATACCTTTTTGCATTCTCCTACCGGGGACTGCAATACACATGGACCAGGCTACCCCAGGGGTTCATTGACAGCCCCAGTATTTTCTCCCAAGCCTTACATGACTGCTTGCAATCCTTTCAACCCAACAATGGGTCTGTTCTAATTCAATATGTGAACGATTTGTTGCTGTGCTCTGATTCTTTTATGTCATGTTTACATGATACTAAATTGTCGTTGCTTCATCTTTCACAAACAGGGCACAAGGTGGCAAAGGATAAATTACAGCCATGTCAGACTAAGGTCAAATACCTAGGACACTGCCTCACTAAGGGGCTAAGACACCTGACAACCGACAGGATTGAGGCCATACAACACATGACTCTGCCGCAGAGCCGGAAGCAGATTCGTACTTTCCTGGGGATGTGTGGATACTGTAGATCCTGGATCCCAGGTTTTTCTATTCTGGCATTACCATTGCAGGAGCTAGTCTCTTCCTCAAAACCAGAACGTGTTGTACACACAGAAGAGTCAGAGCAAGCGTTCTTTAATCTTAAAGATAGTCTGACTAGAGCACCTGCAATGGGAATAACTGATTATGAAAAGCCTTTTGAGCTATTTTGTACAGAAGCTGATGGTTGTGCAGCAGGTGTCCTCGCACAGAAACATGGTGACGCTAGCAGACCGGTAGCATACTACAGTGCACAACTGGACAATGTGGCAAGATCACTCCCAACATGTCTCAGAAGTGTAGCAGCAACGGCTCTTCTGGTAAGTAAGAGCGAGGACGTAGTATTAGAACATAATTCAACTATCTATATACCCCATGCTGTATCAGCTCTGTTAAATTCAGCCTAAACCAGACATGTTTCTTCAGCTAGATTCACCAAGTGGGAACTAGCCCTGATTTCACCCTCAAACATCACCATCAAACAATGTAGCACCTTAAATCCAGCTACATACCTTTCATATGTGTCTCTAGAGACACAAAGAGTGGGAGGTGAGGAGACCCTGGTTGATGATGAGTTAGGCAAGAATACTGACACGCATGACTGTATGGAAAACCTGAATCAGACCTTTACTGCAAGGCCCGACATACGTGACACCCCCTTAGAAAATGTAGATTTTACGTTTTATACAGACGAAAGTTGCCATAGACAGACAGAGACGGGAGGGCTATGTACTGGTTACGCTGTTGTAGACGATCAGGATGTGGTAGAAGCTGAACCACTTGGTCCACCTCACTCAGCCCAGGTGGCGGAACTAGTAGGACTAAGGAGAGCGTGTTAGTTGGCAGAGGGTAAATCAGCCAATATATATACTGACTCTAGGTACGCCTTCAGGGTAGTGCACGATTTTGGGGCCCTTTGGCGTCTTAGAAACTTTACGACAGCAGCAGGTACGGCAGTGGCACACTCACAACACATAAAAGGACTTCTGAAAGCGATGCAGTTACCCAGAACAGTAGCCGTCATAAAGTGCAAAGCCCATACCTTTGAAGAAGACCCAGTGTCATTGGGCAACAACAGGGCAGACGAAACTGCTAAATGGGCAGCAGGGCAACCTATGACCGAGACTATGATGGTTTTTCAGACATTAGACATGCAGAAATTAATTGAAATGCAAGATTTGTGTTCTCTACAGGAAAAGGCGGTCTGGAAGGCGAAGGGATGTGGTCAAGAGTCCTCAGGACTCTGGAGGGATGGACAAGGTAAGCCTGTAGCTCCCCGAACATACTATCCAAGCCTGGCTGAAGCAGCACACGGTCTGACTCACCTGGGTAAAGAAGGTATGTGCAAACTGGTGAGAGCATACTGGTGTGCTCCCGGATTTTCCTCTCAGGCTGGTAAGAAAGCAATGTCATGTCTTACTTGTTTGAGGAAAAATGTTGGGAAAACTATTCCAACTGAGCCATCCCACATCCCTCCTACAGACGGACCTTTTCAGGTAATACAAATTGACTATATCTAATTACCACAGTGCAGGAATCTAAAGTATGTGTTAGTGTGTATTGATGTGTTTTCCGGTTGGGTAGAAGCATATCCAGCAGCCACTAATACTGCTGTGTTCACTGCAAAGAAAATTGTACAAGACTTTGTGTGTAGGTTCGGTATCCCTAGAATCATTGAAAGTGATAGGGGTACCCATTTTACTGGTGATATCTTCCAAAATATGTGTAAACTCATGGGAATCGGTAGCAGACTTCACACCCCTTACCGACCACAAGCCAGTGGTAAGGTGGAGAGAGTAAACGGAACTATAAAGAAGAAGCTTGGTAAGATAATGGCTGAAACTGGGTTGGCATGGCCTGAGGCTTTGCCATTGGTCCTCCATAGCATTCGGACCACTCCTAGACCTCCTCTTAATCTGTCCCCCTTTGAGATACTGTTCGGACGACAACCTCATTTGATCGTGAGTCCACAAGACGACTTGAAGTGTAATAATGAAGTGACTGTACAATATCTTATAAGAATGAGTAGACAGCTAAAACAACAACAACAAAAAGTAAAAATGCTGTCACCTGGTATGCCAGAAACTAACTGTCATGATGTTGAACCTGGAGACTATGTTATGATCCGCAATTTCTTACGTTCAGGTTGTTTAACAGACCGTTGGGAAGGCCCGTACCAAGTGCTGCTGACCAGTACTACATCACTGAAGGTTGCAGAGAGAGACACTTGGGTCCATTCCACCCACTGCAGGAGAGTCCATAATCCGGAGAAAGTGCAAGATAAAACTAAGACCAATGACATAGATCTGTCACTCGTGAGTCTGTTCCGGGAGACCTAAAGCCTGCAGTCGAGACACCTGAACCAGAGACGTTGCCCCAGAACTATCTTTCCAGCGATGGAGTGGCGGTTTTTGTTTTTCTTTTGTTCCAGAATTTTCCTTGTTTTTACTCTTTCTAGGACATTCTATTTTTGTGAAGGAGGATGGAGGACGGAGGAAGGTTCTGGGAGTGATACGGATGAGATGGAGGCAGAAGAAAAGTTATTAGGATACTCAGAGCAGCCCATTATCAAACTTGGTCCGGGGGTTATGAAAAGGTCTGCTAGCTCAGGAACTCGGAGGCAGTGTGAGGGGCTATTGTCTGATGAGTATTGTATCTGCAAGTTCTGCGACTCCCTAGTTGAAGAGAGATGCATCCAACGATGCCAGTCCCCCATTACTCTGAATATAGGCGGGCATCCTTTGGAGGATTATCACTCCCTGGTGGGTAAGGTGCTAAACCAAACCGAGTGTTGGGTGTGCTCTCACGTGCCGCAAGGGCAGCATAATATAGGACTAGTGCCACTCCCTCTAAACATATCCGAAGTACTCGGATTGAGGGGTGGGAGGCCCATAGACGGGAGGTACAATAACACTAGGTCCCCTAGTCTGACGCTTTGACAATACTCCATGGGCAGATCTTTGCTGTGCCTAAATATATCTCATGCAAAGCGTCTGGAGAATTGGGAGGCTGACCTATCAGATCAGACAATGGCTGACCACACTCATTTTAGAGGGAGACTCACAAGGTCACTACTAGGCAGGAATGTTGATGGAAGTCACAAATTAGGGCGTATAACCAATAATAAGAAGGTATCCATTGGAAAAGTCTCTACAGATAAATGTAAAAATGTCATTAATGCCGACACGTGTCTAGAGCAAATGGAGACACTGGGCATGGGTAGTTTTATCAAAACTCTGTGTGATATAATTCATGGGCATACTGTTCCTTATGTTCTCCCTGATGATGTGTATTTTGTTTGTGGAAGGAAAGCTTATTCCTAGGTGACTCCGAGTTCCAAGGGCTTGTGTTTCTTAGCTAAACTGGTTCCTGAAATCATGACTATTACTCATGAAGAAATGGTTGGTATTCACAAGACTACATCACCACCATACATACACACACAATATGAACACCATGGCAAGAGAAATATAATTCCTGGTGAGGAACCCATAGCTACAAAATTGATTAGTGAAACTGCTGGTTTTCAAGTTATGGTTGCTCTAGACCTCACCAGGACCGCTCGGGGAACATTAAACTTTAAATATATCCAAGACCTAGCTAAATTAATAGATAATATCACCGAGATGTATGATGATACTTTCAGGTATACTGGAAGGGAGCTACAAGCGTACAAGAAGGAGTTGGTGCAACATAGACTGGTACTAAATTATCTCACCTCTATTACTGGTGGGTACTGCGTGACACTGGCCACCCAGTTCTGTGTCAAATGTTGCACGTACATCACTAATAATACGGATGACCCTAAAGAGGTTATAGACCGGAAGATGGATGAAATTTTGCAGCTGAAATGGGAATTTCGAAAGAGCCATAATTCTTCGTTATATAAGGTCGAGGAAAAGGTGGCGGGTTGGTTCTCGTGGTTGAACCCTGTGAAATGGTTCTCCGGTCTGGGGGAGTGGGTACAGGAAATGGTTGCTAGTGTAGGTAAGCTCCTTCTCCTTATACTGGGTGTCATCTTAGCAATTGGTTTAGTTGTCAAATGTGTTCCTACTGTGTTGAAGTATAGAAAATGGTCTCATAGGAGTAACACAGAGAAAGAGACTGAAAGGGTGGTACCAGATACCGAGATCATGGTCTGTGAAGAAGTATTGTATAATCCTGAACTTGAAACGGTGATTGGGTGATAGTTTATTACACTATCAAAGGGTGGAGCTGTCGAAGTCAGCAAATTGGATAAAGTCATTTCAATTAAAGTCGAGCAAACTTGGTTGTCTTGGTCTGAAAAGTTGCGTACGGTACGCTACGCTGTACAAGGTCACGCTACGGCGTGAAAGGGCGTACGCATCCACTACACGTGGCAGCAACAGTAATTGGTCTTTTACCATACATCCGCACAAACACGCATACTTATAAAATAGTACACATTAATGGTAATTGCAACACATAGTTATGTCGAAATATAGTAGTATTTATATGTTATATTAGAGTTACATGCATATTAGTGAAATATACAGAACAGGTTGAAGGAATCATATCATGAGTGGTATCATTATAAACCTCCTTACATTTCCTACTGTTTGGTTCACTCTGCGAAGGAATCGCAGAGTGCATACACAAGTTATGAATGATAGGGAATCATGAACTACTTAAGACTAAGGAATCTTGGCGGGAAGAGCCGAGGATACCCCCTGGAGAGATGACCCCCCTCCTTTGGATTCCTTAGGATGAACTAGCCAATGATTGACAACCCCTTGGACCTTCCTGAGACCTGGACCAATAGATGCAAGCTATACCATCTTCATTGTGTTACTGTATTTCTGTGTGTATATAAGCAGCAGCTTCACATCTAGTGTGCAGACATCTTGTCCCCAGACTTCAGGATTGAATGACTGCACACTGGATCCAGAGCGCCTGCGATAAGTAACGGCTGTATTTATTATCACTTCGCTTGTGCATATTATTCTACTATTTGCGAAATAAATCTTTGTGCGTTGGAAACACAAATCGAGGTTCGACAATCGTTATTGGTTAGCGACAATACGCACATAACAAGGCGTACCAATGACCTATACAGTGGTATTATTATTTATTTATTTCTGCTACTGATTCCTGTCCCTATGCAACCAAGCATCTGGCTTGCCTTTCTCATTGCTTTATTACATTGCTTACCTGCCTTTAAGTCACCTGAAATAGTGCAGAACAAGTTTGAATTTCTTACAGATCCCTTTTCTCCTCAGTCGTTTCCATTATAATGCCATTAATACTATATTTAACCTTTGGGTTTTTTAGACCCAAGTCTATGATTTTGCATTTTTGGGCATTCAATTATAGTTGTCCCACTCTTGATTAGTTGTCACACTCTTGATTATTCCTCTAGTCTACCTAGATCATCAATAATTTGATTTAACCCTCCTGGTATAACTTCCGTGTTACGTATCTTTGTGTCACCTGCAAAAAGTTTTATGAGTTGCCACTGCAGCGACTCATCTGCTCCTTCTAGGGGCTGCATGCTGCCTATTGCCCTAACAACTGGGACGTCACTACCGGGTTCCACATCCCGGCTGTTACCAGGGCATCACCCAGGAAGCTTTCTCCTTCTCAGCCGTGGCCCAGCTATTCTGACAGCCGGGTAAGTGTGTGTTCCTGTCAATTAATTAATTATAGCCCCAGGAAGCTGATTGTTCTCCTCTGTGTGGCCACTTTCTGTTTGGCCACTTAATGTATTTATGGCAGGGAAGGTTTATCCTCCCTACAGGTTATAGCGTTAGTGTGCTGTACAAATGTTGACCTGCTCTGTCCTGTGGATACCCTGCTGTTCATTACCTATTGACTTGTTGTGACCTTTTGGCTTGTTTTTTGGACCATGCTCGAATGCCTGTGCCCCTTGACATCTGCCATTTTTTTGGAATTTCAGTTTTTGCAAACTACCCTTTGGCCTGTTCCTTGACTTTCATGTTCGCTACTAACCCACAACCTTTGGCTTGTCTCTGGTTCCTGCCTCCAGTATTCCGGTTTCCTCTACACTGTGCTATAGTTATACTGATAAGCTTCTACTACCCTAGATTTTAAGTCCTGGGAAATTCAAGTACCTCCAAAAAAAATCAGTTTCACAGGAAAGGCAGCTGCTAAAGGTGAAGACCTCTATTAGCTCGGTTCTAGAAGCTTATCTAAATAGCGATAGTCCTAACAAAAATGCATACTTTCACTTTAATACCATTTGCAGTGTCACTAATAAAGATATTAAAAAGCACTGGTCCGAGTATGGATTCCTGGTAAGCTTTCCTTCCTGTGAAAGCACTCCATTTACTACGACTCTCTGTTTTCTATCCTGCAACTAAGATCTTATCCATTCAACCATCTTAAAATCCAATTCCAAGATTTCAATTTTTTTAACAGTCTGCGATGTGGCCTTATCAATGTCCAGATATGCTACATCTACGCCCCTTGATCTATTCCTTTAGTTACCCAGTCAAAAAAGTCAATAAGGTTTGCTTGACACTATCCCCCCAATCAATCCATGCTGTTTGGAATGCTATAACTTACTGGATTTTAGATACTCTACAACTCTTTATTTTAAGAGTGTTTCCATCAATATTCCTACTACTGATGTAAGGCTCACTGGTTGGTAGTTACTTGCCTCTTCCTTTCTTCCACTTTTCTGCTGTGGGATTACATTTGCTCTGTTACAGTCCTCTGGAATTACTCCTGTAACTAGTGACTGCTTGAATAATTCTGTTAATGGTGTTACCAGCACTCCTTTAAGCTCTTTTAGTATCCTTGAATGTATCACATCTGGCCCCATTGATTTAACCACTTTCAGCTTTGAGAGTTTTGTTAGGACCTTCTCTTCTGTAAATGTATTTGTATCTACCTCATTTATATGAATATACTAGCAATTTAATTGCAATTCCCCTCTCTTTTTGTAGTGAACTTTGAACAAAAGCTATTATTAAGATGATCTGCTATTACCTTGTCTCCATCAACAAGACTCTCATGATCTGCCTTACTTTTATTATTCATCCTTTTGTTTTTCTTCTTCCACTTACATACCTAAAAAAGGTTTTTCCCTCTTTACCAAAGAGACTAAAAATTCTGGCACTGATATTTTGCAAATACAAAATAATTTAAAGTGAAAGCCACAATCGCAGCTGTGAAGGATTAGTGAAATCCTAAAAAAATAGCAATATGAAAAAACATACACACAGCGCTGAGAGTGGCATTCACTTTGTATATAAATTTGTGGAATACAAGGGTTCAAATACGTAAATGAATTTAATATATAACAGTACACAATATAATAAAAAAACAATATTCAATGATGTATTTCAATAAGTCTCATTAGATGAAGGAATATTAACTAAGGATGAATATAGGTTTTTGTTTTCTCTACATCCTATAACAGCTATTTGTGATCATCTCCCCAAACTTCATAAGAAATCTATCACACCACCATGTAGACCCACTATTTCTGTGATTGGTTCATGATTGTTTATACAGTGGTTTAAGCATATATGTCATAGCGATATGTTAGATCAGTGCACTGATCATGAGAATTATTGATATACATCATTGAATATTGTTGTTTTTTTTATATTGTGTACTGTTATATATTAAATTCATTTACGTATTTGAACCCTTGTATTCCACAAATTTATATACAGAGTGAATGCCGCTCTCAGCGCTGTGTGTATGTTTTTTATTTTCCCTCTTTACCTACTGACTGGGCCATTTTCTCTTTAGCTTGTGTCTGATTACCTTCTTAGCCCCCTACTGTCTAACAAGAAACACCTCTTATCTTCATTATTTTGAGTCTGCTTATGTATCCTAAAGGCCATCTTTTTTGCTTCCACAATACTTGCTACTTCTTTTGCAAACCACACTGGCTTCCTTTTCTTTGTGCTTTTCTTATCCATTTTGATACAACGGTCTGTTGCTTTTAGTATTGCACTTTTTAATTTTTTCCACCTGTCCTGCACTCCTTTAAACTCTACCAAAGAGTTACTTTAACATTTTCCTATCTCTACAAAGTCAGCCATCCTAAAATCTAACAACTTTGTTTTTGTGCGGTATGAGTCTGTCTCTGGATCCTAGGTTTTCACCCATATTTACATTAGATATTCTATCACCATTTGTAAGTATTAAGTCTAATATTGCATCTTTGCAAGTGGGCTCCCTCACCATTTGTTTATGTGATGATCTCTGCAAGGAATTCAGAATGTCCCTACTTCTAGTGGAACTTGCAAAAGACCCCTCCCAGTTCACATCAGGTAGATTAAAGTCTCTCATGATTATTATTTCTCCCTTTAATTCCATTTTAGTGATGTCCTGCAATAGGTTCCTGTCCAGATCCTCAGGCGGGCGGTGCGACAGCCCAGAGCGCAACACCCGCCCACTATATGCAGCCCCCAGATTGTCCCAGTGCACTTACTACAGGACTGTCATTGTTGAGTGACAAGGAGCCTACACAATGAGAATGCTGGCCGCCTCCCTGCATTCTGCTCCCTGCAGTGTACCGGACGTGCACATGGCATGTCAGGATCCTGCATAGAGGAGCCTGCATGGAGAAAAGAAGCAGGAGGAAGACAGACAGACAGAGGAAGAAGACAACAGAGCAAAGAGCAAACAGAGTAGGAAGATTGCAGAGCAAGGAGAAGACAGAACAAGAAGAAGTAGGATACAGAAAGAAGAGAAGCTGTGGAGCCCTAATGTAAGTATATTGCTAAGGGGGGTTTAAAAATTGTGGTTTGGGGAGAGGGTCTGTAAAAAACAGGGGGGAGGAGAGAAGGCTGTTAAAAAAAAAAAGGGGAAAGAGGGGGCTGTTAAGAACAAGAGGCTGTAAAGAACAGGGGGGAAGGAGGGGGCTGTAAAAAAAAACAGGAGGGGAGAGAGGGGGCTGAAAAGAACAGGGAGAAAGAGGGGGCTTAAAAAACAAGAGGGGAGAGAGGGGGCTGAAAAGAACAGGGGGAAAGAGGGGGCTTAAAAAACAAGAGGGGAGAGAGGGGGCTGTAAATATCAGGGGGGAGAGGCGGCTGTAAACGCCAGGGGGGAAAAACAGGAGGGGAAAGAGACTAATACATATTTACCAACTTCTTCTAGTTGGCGTCCGGGAGCTGCCAGGGGAGTAGGTGGGCCTGCAGGGGGCGGGGATCCGAAAATCACAGCATTTTGGACCTAAGATGTTGGAGTATGCCATATACGCCCGGGAGTCCACGAGACCAACCCGGAATCCGGGAGTCTCTCGGACATTCCGGGAGAGTTGGCTAGTCTGGGCTAATACATGGTGCAAGAATTATTGTTTGGCTGCAGGATTCTTTCCTCCTCGATCTATGACTGTCTATCATTTCTGTTAATGCTTTGGGTATCGTTTCAGCGATTGTGCCCTTTGAGGACAGAAGGGGTGTAGTCTCTCTGACGCACCTGGGATTCTAGGCCTGTTGGCCATCTCTATGTTTGAACTTAGCTGAACTTCCTTTTACTTTTGTTGCCACCATCATTTATACAATTAAAACTGTGCTGAAATTTAAATCTTTGTCCGTCTCTTATTTCAGGTATTTAAATAGTGTTCTTTCTTCTAAGTGTTAGAAGGTGAATGTGCAGAGGTAGAATGCCATCCATTTGGCGTTTATCTTTTTCCTGCCCATATTGTAGTGTAATGGCTGAACATGTGTTCATTACTGCAAGTGGATTTGTCACCAAAAAGCACAATCTTACAATGTGGAAATGCTGAATTTATAAAAAAAAGTTAAACATCAATGAATGGCCCTTAAAAACAAGTTATCGTGATTCACAGGACCAATATGTTTGCTATATTAAAAAAAACCTGACATTATTATTAATTTTCAGTCTATTTTTTAATAATCTATCCACAACTGTGCCGATTTTCACTGTCATCTTAATGAAGGATTTTGTAAATCTGCTATAGGTGGATTTGCTTTCTACAATTCAATTAAAAAAATAATTAATCATATTTTATGGTTCCCTAACTCCACCACACGGCATAGATCATCAGCCATCATATCTCCATCTATACATATATTGTTTGCCAGGTCTAAAATCTATCCTGTTAATTTCTCAGAATGTCGATTTTTAATTGCATTTTCAAGACTGGTTTAAACCAAATCTGCATCAATGTGAATATTATACATACATACATACATACATGTTTGGGAAGGGCAACTATTTGCGTATCTGAACTGTCTCTTTTAAATATTTCTTACACTTATCTAATAGAACATATAAATATAGTTTATATAAATTCCATATTTATATACATGGGTCTTGGGGACCACCTCCACTGCAAGTCTCAAGAAGTCCCCTTCACCCCAGGGTTGGATCTTCAGCTCTCCCTCTCCATAAACATATACGAGTACCCTGGTTTGATTCTGAAGGGCAGCATTATGACACAGAGCATATAAATAAAACAAGGTAAGGAAAGCCCTGTTCTTGGCAACTGATGAATACTCTGGCAATGTATTGTTTTGTGTAAGTAGTCTTTGAAGGCTTTTAGTATGGCTGCCGGCAACCTTCATCTCTCAGCATCTTCAATTATTTATATAGTGTTAAGGTAAGAAAAGCCCTGCTCTTGATAACCAATGAATGCTCTGTAGGCAATGTATTATATGCTTAATCTTTGAATTTTTGTAGTATGGGTGCAGACCATCTTCATCTCTTAGCAAGCTCATTTATTTATATAGCGACAGCAAATTTGGTAGCTCTTTAGAATTGGGTATCTGCTTGTCTAAATATCTACTGGTGTCTTTGTCCATCTAATGGCATCTGAATGTTACTGTCTCTTCACTCTCCATGATACATGCTGTGTAATGTTCCAAATTTACTGCGTTTGTAGCATTTCAAAATTTTTATCTCTTGCACCTTATACTAAATTTTTTTGCTGTTTAATTTATCTAATGGGCTTGCTTCAGTTGGTGACATGGCAGTTGACAATTTTTTTTACAGCCGCTGCAATGTTCTACATGAAATCTGAATATTGAAAATGCCCAGAAAAAAACCTCACACGCAAATACCCTTTTTAAAATATAGATGTCAGTGAATGAACCTTTCAAAATGGACAAGTATAGAAAAATAGAAACGATTAGAATATAATAATATATAGTGTTTTTCTGGGGTGTGTAGCTGCGTGCTTACCATCACAGACACTCTTTCTTAAATACAGATATCACTAAATGATCCTTCCAAAATTGACAAGTATTGAAAAATACAAAAATATTAAATATTATAATATATAGTGTTTTTTGGGGTGAGCAACTTCATGCTGACCATCACAAACCCTTTTTTTTAAATATAGATTTCACTGTATGACTCTTTCAAAACGAACAAGTATTAAAAAACAGAACAATAGAAAGAATAGAATATGTAGCATTTTTTTGAGGTGTTCAGCTACGTGCTGACTCTCACACACAGTTTTTTAAAATATAGATTTCACCGGAAAAAAAAGGACAAGTATGGAAAATAGAAAAGATTAGAATAAATTATTATATAGTTTCTTTTGGGTTGTGAAGCTGCGTGGTGACCCTCACAAACATTTTTTTTTAAATATAGATTTCACTGAATGACCCTTCCAAATTGACAAGTATTGAAAAATAGAAAAGATTAGAATATAATAATATATAGCCTTATTTTGGGGTGTGTAACTGCTTCTAAATCTCACATGCAAACACTGAGTTTTATTCAAAATTATTTCAGTTGTCACTGCCCCACACAAGATTACTTTCAATTTTAAGAAAAAGAAATCACTTTGTTTTATGGATTATGCTGCTAAAATACAGCAAAAGCACACTGTTTTTGTCTAACTCAGTCTGTATATACTGTGTAGTACTATTATATATATGCAATGCATTAAAAACAACCAGTAGCCCATGTAAAGTGTATTTATGACTGAAATTAAAATTAATTGATCAGCAAAATATTCTAGCTAAATTCTACTGCTTTACAATAATGACAGGATTCTATTGCTTTCTTTTGTCCCTTGTTCACCCTGAACACTATTTTCTGAGCAGAGCTCCGCAGACAATCTTCTCTTTACACGCTGTCTTTTCTAAAATGGCACTTGAGAAAAAAGGGAGGACTATATATACAAAAGATGGAGATCCAAAACTCGCGAGAGTTTTCTAAAAATTTTCCTGGAAATGAAATTTTGCCTTGTTTTGAGATCCTAGTTCGGCGGTTGAAACGAGTCACAACTCAGTTTCACTCGGATCCCCAGTGTTGGATTTCGTTGGATTCCACATAATCCGAACTTCTCATCTCTAGTGTATACTATATGGTTTGTACTTGGAAACAATATAATTTGTTAAATGGGAATAATAAGAATACTAATATGTCAAAAGCTATTATATGTTTAACAAAATCAGCAAAGCATCTCCAGGAACTAGCGAATTGGTGGGTATTGTTAATACATTAGGCAAACTGTGTCTAGAAATGTGATTCTCCATAGACGGGAAACTAGAAGGGCGAATTGAATCTCTTTAAAAATACAGGAGCAAGACCCATGTCTGCTGAATCTGAACTGATGCAGAATGCTTTTCCCCTTGTCCTCTTGTCAGGTAGATGTGTAAGGTGAGATAGCTGTGCACCCATCTGCATAGCAGGAAATGCGGCATGAAGATGATTAAGGATGAGACTGTGAGAATAAGAACATTTCTAAAATGCTAAATAAATTACCTACATTGTCACATGTAAAAACAGCACAGTGTAAAATGACACTACCACTGTATAGTATAGGGGTATATGTTTTCAAGATGTGCTATATGTTGTATGTGGACATTTATAGCAAAATAGGGTGAAAAATGTGGGGAAAAAAGGATCTATGAAAATGTGAATCAGTCAATGCTACAGTACTGTTTACATAGCTATGTAGCAAGCCAAGTCCGTGCACACCAAAGTACAGTAATTGTCACAATACCAGGGTCAACCTTTGCCATTTACTCAGCACTGACCATCAAAGAGTATCCCAGGCGACTACCAGATACTATGCAGTATCCCAGGTGACTACCAGATGCTATGCAGTATTCCAGGTGACTACCAGATGCTATGCAGTATTCCAGGTGACTACTAGGCAGCACCAGAATGACACTTATTAGGCATTACCAACTGCTACACAAATGTTAATTCTATTTAACAATATAAACCTGAAATTATGCTGTGCAATAGGATACAAAGTCAAATGGGGTTCCCCAAGCCAAATTTAGGGACCTTGTATCATTGATTGCTCTTTTGCGAATCCTTGTCACACATCAGTGTGTTTTCCTACAGAAATAAGAACTGAGATCTGCATAGGACCGAAGGATAATAAAAGCTTTGCTGTATCTTTAACTGAGCTATTCTCTGGAGTGTTAACAGTTAATCTTTGGGTACGCCCATCTGGTGTCATAGGGGAGGGGTTTAGGACTATAAGTTGGATGGGCGGAGTTTGCTCAGCCCTTGGCAGTTTGGAAGTTGCAGCGTGCAGACGTGGATCCTGATAAGTATCTGATTCCTCCTCTCTGTCTCCTGTTTTTCCTGCTTGTACTCCCCTTTTTCTCTTGCTTTTCCCACTAGCGTGTGTGTCACTCTCAGCTAATTTTCTCAACCCTCTGTTTCTTTTTCTTTTACTAAATTCAACCCTCTCCTTTTCCTCCCTTCTCTGCTAGCCTCCCCCCTTACCCCCCCCCCTCTCCCGCTAATCCCCCCACCCCTCCCCCCCCTCCCGTTTTTGGTGGGGTTGCATTTTGGCCCAATTTTCCCTTCCAATTCCCCGGGTGCATCCCCCAGCGGTAATGGCGGGTGTTGGTCCCCTTCCTTCCTCCGCTAGGCCCAGCGGTTCCCCTCCCTCACCTGCACGGAGATTCAGTGGCAGGCTGAGGGTTCCTCCTGCCCGGGCATCCGCCGAGGGTTATGGTGGCGTTAGCGGGGGTCGCAGAACCGGAAGTGACGGCCGTCACTTCCGGTCGAGGTCAGCTCACGCGGCGGTTTCTCCGGTGGCTGGCGGGCTTGTTATTCCCGGGCAGAGAGCATCCAGAAGAGACAGGTGGTCCTCGGGGGGTAGTATAGCGGCGGGGGGCCCTCCACCCGCTGCTGGTAGAGTTCAGCAGTCCCGCGGGCAGCGGGTTCATGGCGGCCATGTTAGGGCGGGCGGGCATCCTGGTCCTGAGGTGGGGCGACCCCCTCCTCTCCAATTATCCCGGGTTCCAGCGGCAGATAGCTCCTCAACGGGCATAGTGGGAGCCAGTTCAGTCATCAGGGGTAGCAGGAGCAGTTTGGGCCCGGTAAGGGTGCAGAATGCAGAGGCAGATCGTGCCTCAGCAGGTTCAGCGGCACATAGGGTTCATAGCAGGGGCAACAGTGTGGTTCGGGGGGAGGCATCAGTGGCCCCTGTGGGTTCTGGTGTTAGGGGCATCCCGGTGGGAAGAGGGGGGTCCTGTCACTCAGTCTCCGGGGAACATAGGGGTCAGGTGCGGGGTTCTTCGGGGTCTCAGGTCATGGGTAGGAGCCCAGGGCAACTGTCCTGGTCTGGGCATAGGAGAGGCACGCACGGCTCGGACGAGCGGCGCGAGTCACGCGATGGGGGTGTTCTGGTGAGTGAGTCCCTGGGGGCGGAGAATTATAGGGAAGTGTCGGGCTGGGAGCTGGGTCATGGGGTGAGTTCAGATCATGGCAGAGAGCATAGAGCAACGTCCCGTGGTTCCCAGTCTCAAGCTTCTGGTAGTAACATTTCTTTCTCAGCAGTGGCCGGTGAGTATGAGGAGGAGCGTTTCGTTGGAGCGGAGCAAGTCGGCCGTCACCAGGCATGGTCCGGGGACGAAGGCTGGACGCAGGGTTCTGAGACTGGTTCGGCGTTGGCAGGTGAGCGTGATTTGTCTGATGTACCTGATGTGCAATCCGTGTGGTCCGATTGTTATAGCTCTAGTACGGGTTCAGATATGTCTGGGTCTTCCTCCAAGAAACTGATTAAGAAATTGCGCAAGCATTTTGTACCGCGCGCTGGAGCTAGGCCGGCTGACGGGCGTTTTAGGCAGGCAAGAGGTTCCCGTCTTACAGGTGACGAGGAGCTGCGCTGTGCTAGTACCGGGATACTGCAGGGGGTTAGAATGGTAGTCAGAGACAGAATTCGTAAAGGCCGACTCATTGACATGTTCGCTATGACCAATAAGGGGAAAAAAGCGGTAGCCCAAGCCCTCACACGGAGTGGCGCTGGGGAGACGAGTTATAGGTCATACAAGAACTGGCTTATGGGGGCCTACCTTTTTGCGGCGTGTTATTTAGAAACGCGCCCTACAGAGTGGATGGACATGTTGAAATATTTACACATGATCCATGAGATGTATGCATCATCACGCCCCGGGGTATGGCTGGCCTATGATGAAGCTTTTCGGGAGAAATATGATGGACATGCGAGCCTCATGTTGGGATTCAAGGATGTGGAGGTATGGTTACAGGTGTCCCAAGATGGCGGGGGAGAGTCTTCACAGGGTTCAGGTTGGCGGCGGCCGTCGGGGCGCGGCAGGGGTGCCGCGCCCTTTGAGGGTAGGGGCCGCTGTTTCCCTTTTAACAAGTCCGGTTGCCTGCGCGGAGCGGCGTGTAGGTTCTCACACACCTGCACCCGCTGCGGTGGAGGTCACCCAGCTAAGACTTGTGACAGGCAGAGTCGAGGAGGGGGTGGCGACGGAAGTCGAACGGCTTCCGGACCTGCGGAAAGCCGCGTCGCCAATTAACGTGGTCAATCTCGGCCGCTGGCTGGACCGCTACCCAATAAGATGGGCTGCGGAATTTTTACGGGAGGGTTTTATGCATGGTTTTTGGTTACCTATCGAGGGGTCTGTCGAGACCGCCTCGATGGTTAACCTAAAATCTGCAACGGTGTTCCCCGAAATCTTGGCGGAGAAGGTGCGTAAAGAGGTGGCGCTCGGGCGGATGGTTGGGCCTTTTGCGAACCCTCCTTATCGGAACCTGGTAGTGTCACCGGTAGGGGTGGTTCCTAAAAAGGCTGCGGGGAAGTTTCGCCTAATTCAGCACCTCTCTTTTCCAAAGGGTGCATCGGTTAATGATGCCATCCCTGAAAAATTCTGCAGGGTAGTGTATCAGTCTTTTGAGGAGGCGCTGGAGATGGTGAGATCTTTTGGGCCCGGGGCTTTGATGGCGAAGGTTGACATCGAGTCGGCCTTTCGGCTTCTTCCATTGCACCCGGACTCGTTCCCTTTCATGGGTTTCCATCTGAGCGATGGTTACTATGTGGATAAATGCCTCCCTATGGGGTGCGCAGTTTCATGCTCCTTCTTCGAGTGTTTTAGCACGTTTTTACACTGGTGCGTTTGTGCCGGAACCGGTCACCAGGGCGTGGCACACTATCTGGATGACTTCCTGGTAGTGGGCCCAAGCCAGGGACCCACCTGTGGGGATGTTTTGTTTTCACTTAGGGCTCTTTTTCAGTCACTTGGTGTCCCGGTCGCGCATGATAAAACTGAGGGTCCTACTACCCGTTTAGCGTATTTAGGCATCGAGATCGATACGGTCTTGGGTCTTTGTAGGCTTCCAATAGAGAAGGTAGTGAAACTGCGAGAGCTGATAGGGGTGGCGCTTGGGTCTGAAGGGATGTCATTGAAAAGGACTCAGTCTATACTGGGACTTTTTAACTTCGCCTGTCGGGTAATCCCAATGGGTCGTGTGTTCTGTCGGAAGCTGGAAAGGGCAACGTCAGGGCGTAAGGGACCTCACTGTCGAGTACTGCTATCTGCCGAAATCCGGACGGATTTGGCAGTTTGGGATCTTTTCCTGCGGGATTTTAACGGGGTTAGGTTGTGGCCTTCTCTCCCTGTGTCTAGTAAGGAGCTGGAGCTACATACTGATGCGGCAGGGGGTGTGGGCTTCGGGGCATATTTCGCAGGTGACTGGTGCGCTGAGCGGTGGCCAGAAGAATGGGTGCAGGCCGGCTGGACTGCTAACCTGTTGCTGTTAGAAATCTTCCCGATCATAGTCGCCCTTGAATTGTGGGCCCCCAGATTAGTAGGGAAACAGATAGTTTTCTGGTGTGACAATTTGGGTGTCGTGCAAGTAATCAACCGGCAGAAGGCCACCTCTCAGCCGGTCATCACACTTTTGAGGAGATTAGTATGGAGGTGTTTAGTCGATGACATTAGCTTCAGGGCGCAACATGTTCCTGGGGTGGATAATGCGCTGGCAGATTCATTATCTAGGGGGGAATGGGAGAAATTTCGAGCCTTGGCACCTCAGGCATCCCTGTCGGGTTCACCTTGTCCCACTTATATCTGGCAGATTGTCAAGCCGGAGTAGAGGGTCTGGCTGAATCATCATTGGCACCCGCTACCAGGGAGAAGTATCGGTCGGCTTGGCATGACTGGTGTGCGTTCCGGGACCAGGGGCGCGAGTCAGTGGCCTCAGGGCATCAGCTAATGCTAGCGTATATTTGGGCAGGTTTCAAGTCCGGTAAGTCCAAAGCGGCAGTGTCAGGGGCTTTGGCCGGGATATCCTTTTTTACCAGGCTTAGGAATGAGGTCGATTACACGAAAAGTTTTATTATAGCCAAAGCATTAAAGGGTTGGGCGAGGGAGCGCCCTGCGCTTCCGGATGGAAGACGGCCCATCGGTGAGGCTTTGTTGACGGAATTGCTGGGGGCTATTAAGGAAGTAGCACGTGATGCATTTGAGACAGCCTTATTTCGCGCAGCATTTGTCATGCTTTATTTTGGAGCGTTTAGAGTAAGTGAGGTAGTGGCCTCTTCTAAGTCTTGTCCTTTGTCAGGAATGTTGGCGCAGCATGTTATTATTTCCCCTTCCTCAGTATGTTGTAAAATCAGGAGATCAAAGTCTGACCAGTTAGGTAGAGGGCAGTGGGTTACATTGGCCCCAAAGGTGGGTTTCTTAGTTTGCCCTGTTGTTATTATGAACGAATTTGCTGTTATTCGTCCTGTGTCTGCAATTCCGTGGCTGGTGCATGGTGATGGTACCCCCCTCACCCGGTACCAGTTTACGGCAGTGTTTAAGCGTACATTGTCTAAGCTGGGCTTGGACGGATCCCAGTTCGGCACTCATTCATTCAGAATTGGTGCTGCCACGTCTGCAGCTTTGGCTGGGGCATCAGAACGGGCCATACAGGGTGTTGGCAGGTGGAAAACCAAGGTATATAAGCGTTATGTTCGTCCTGCTCTCCTTACCTAAATCTTCCTATCTTTTACCTATCTATCTCCTGCGGTGGTGGCACAGGTCTTAGACTTGCTCGGGCCTTTGGAGGTCGGGCTCGAAGGGCTTTCTCCATTTTTTTCCCACTGGGTTTTATGGTTTCACCTTCGTCTGTGCCTCCGCCCAAAACCTTTTTCCTTCTTTTGTCGGTGTGGGCGTGTTCTTGGGTGTTTGTGTCTGGTGTGCTGAGCATTTGTTAGCTCTTGTGCTTTCTGTGGTTTTGTCAAGTTCAAATTTTCAACATCATAGGGGCTCTCTGAGTTCCGTTTCCTGGATGTATGAACACGTATTGTTGCTTTTGACTAATGTTTGGTTTTCTCCACCCTACAGACCATCGGACCCCGCTGCGCATCTGGGTGCTGGGACACTCTTATATTCACTGGGCTCGATTGCACTGGGCAGCTAAGGATACTTCTCTGTTTAAGGGGGCAATGGTAGTGCAGTGGATAGGTCGTAGAGGTCTTAGATGGTCTGGTTTTCGGCATCTCCTGAGTAGTTATGTTGTCGTCCAAGGGGTACCCCAGGTCCTAGTTATTCATCTGGGTGGTAATGACATAGGAGGGTGCAAGTCGGTGGATTTGATTTTGCGTATCCAGGAGGACTTGGCTTGGGTGCAAGCATCTTGGCCTTCCCTTGTCATTTGCTGGTCGGATATTGTGCCAAGGATGGCTTGGCGTGCGTTCCCTGAAGGGCGTGTTGCTGATGGAGTAAGGAGGAAAATTAATTCGGTGGTTTCACGGTTTTTACGTTCCATGGGTGGTTGGCGGATTGTACACCCGAGTATTCGTTATCAGAGCCCCTCGCTATATAGGGGGGACGGAGTTCATTTGAGCGATGAAGGCATGGTTATTTTTGTTCGGGATATCTATGTGTTTTTAGCATCAGAAGGTTTTAGTATGGTGGCGGGCCGCGGATCCTAGGGATCCGGGCGTGGCCGGAAAAGCAGTACAGTCGACGGCCAGTGGTTTGGGCCACATTACGGTATTGGGCATGGTGAACCCGCCTCCCTTCGAGTGAATCGGCTATTAGTCTCGGTTTCAGGCACCGCCCTTGTGGGCTGCCCTGTGGTTGCTTCCAGTATAGCCCAGAGGAGGGGCGGGTTCGGTAGATTCAGGACGTGGTGCCCCGTCCAGGTAGATATGTGCGCCCGGGGTTTGATTGGTTGGTCCCCCACTTGAACCCAGGGGTTTGGTTGTTCCCCAGTTTTGTAGTCCTAAGGATATGCTAGGACAGTTGGGTTTTGCCTGGCACACGTCGGACTGACTGCTTATTTCACCTCCACCATGTTTATGAATAAATCATTTATTTGTGCCCTATTTCAGGTCTCGTGTCATTAATTCAGGTTATAAGTGCTAAGATGAAGGAGGTAAAGAGGTTAAGGTATCAGACATAAGACTTTTATAAGAACTGAGATCTGCATAGGACCGAAGGATAATAAAAGCTTTGCTGTATCTTTAACTGAGCTATTCTCTGGAGTGTTAACAGTTAATCTTTGGGTACGCCCATCTGGTGTCATAGGGGAGGGGTTTAGGACTATAAGTTGGATGGGCGGAGTTTGCTCAGTCCTTGGCAGTTTGGAAGTTGCCCACCCACCCTCCCTGGTTACGTTTGATGAGAAGAGGACGCGACTGGATGCTCTGTTGATGGATATCAGCGTTGGCAACAGCATACCTCTCGGTGAAGACGGATGGAGTTATGGCCGGAAAAGCAGTACAGTCGACGGCCAGTGGTTTGGGCCACATTACGGTATTGGGCATGGTGAACCCGCCTCCCTTCGAGTGAATCGGCTATTAGTCTCGGTTTCAGGCACCGCCCTTGTGGGCTGCCCTGTGGTTGCTTCCAGTATAGCCCAGAGGAGGGGCGGGTTCGGTAGATTCAGGACGTGGTGCCCCGTCCAGGTAGATATGTGCGCCCGGGGTTTGATTGGTTGGTCCCCCACTTGAACCCAGGGGTTTGGTTGTTCCCCAGTTTTGTAGTCCTAAGGATATGCTAGGACAGTTGGGTTTTGCCTGGCACACGTCGGACTGACTGCTTATTTCACCTCCACCATGTTTATGAATAAATCATTTATTTGTGCCCTATTTCAGGTCTCGTGTCATTAATTCAGGTTATAAGTGCTAAGATGAAGGAGGTAAAGAGGTTAAGGTATCAGACATAAGACTTTTATGACATACTTCTCACTTCTCTTATGTAGTGCAGTAAACGATAAACCCAATTCAGTACCATCTCAAAGTCATTTATTGTCCCCTAGGCACCAGTTCTTATGACTTCCCCCATTGAACCCTTACTAGAGACTACAGTGTTACATATGGCTGAAAGCCATGTTAATTATATCCATGCTATAAGTATGATGATAATGTCAGGCACATATTTTTTGCTATAGACTTAATTACTGAAAGCAGGGGATGTGAACATTGCTCTTTCTCATTGCTCCTCCTACTCACACCTCACATTTTGCAGCCATTTTATAGTGGTGAACAAAAATGTTTGCCACTTTAGGTAGTAGTGCAGCTTTATTTCTAATAATGAATATTTAGATATTGATTAAATTGCATTTAACCTCATAAATAAAAACAATGTTTCAGAAATCTCTGAAATGTATTCTGCCTGCTCTTGTTCATCTTCCCGCAGGGTAGGAAACAAATGTCAAGGTATGTTATATCATGGAGATGCATGGTGTTACAAGGTCTCAAGAATGAGACATTAAACTCTGGTTAAAATTCTTGGGAAAAGGTAATGAAAGATACAAAGAGACAGCTGGTAAATTCAGTGCTATTTTATCTGACAGATTTACTGTATCAGTATATCTATATCATTAAAAGATGCTGAACTTTATGCAATACGTAACTGGTGGCTTATGTGAATGTTTTGTTTTTTTATTTATCTAAATTAGTTACTAGTATTTATTTTGCTTACATAACTTAATTTAATTTTAAGATCTGTATTATCAAAATTGCACATTATTATAGGAACATTTTAAAGGGCCACTTTTGTCAAATAGAAAAATATAGTTTTTACATTGTGTACATAATTTGTATAAAAAAGAAGCAAATATCTGCAACATAATTTTAAAGGGAATAGCCTCTCAATAAAGCCAGAATATTATTTGCATGTTTTTTTGTTTTGGTTTTTTAGAGATGTTGTAATAAAGAATTATTAAATAAATACATTTATTGTGTGAAATTTTTGTCACTCTTGTTACATACATCTATTATATTAAACAAGACCTGACACTCTGCTGCTCTGGGTTGGGTACGGTATCCCGATGCTGGGGATACCGACACCCAATAGCCCTACAAAACAAGACCAAAGCGTGTAATGAATGAACTTATTAAAATATACACTTACCTTCTCCCCGACACAGGACATTCCCAAAGACGCTGCTCTGCGACTGCTGTAAAATCTGAAGAGGCTGAAAGTCGACGCAACATTGTGACGTTAATTGTCACAATGCAGCGCCGACATCCAGCCTTTTCGCATTTTACAGCAGTCGCAGAGCAGCACCTCCGGAATGTCCTGCGTCGGGGAGAAGGTAAGTGTATATTTTAATAAGTTCGTTCAATACACGCTTCGGTCTTGTTTTGTAGGGCTATTGGGTGTCGGTATCCCCAGCATCGGGATACCGAATACCACTGGCTGCTCTTATATCCCATTAATAATGCTTGACATTGACAGCAATGATGAAACTATCCACACCCAAAGTATTGTTAAAGAATTCATAATCAGGTAATGTAGTGATAACGCTAATAATAATAATAATAATAATAATAATAATAATAATAATTATATATATATATATATATATATATATTTTGTCGGATCCAAAGTAGGCTACCAATGGACCGATGCTTGATCCATTCACAAACAGAGAGACTGATTCCTTTTATGGCCAGAGAAAGAAAATTACACAACGCAGTCAGTGGTTGTCTGAATATTCTACTCTGCTGTGAATTGTTCAACTCGCCAGAAATCGGCGACTTTGCAGCTAAAATTTAAAGCGGCGATGGCTTGTAAAGGCAATTTTGCCTTTGCAAGTCTTTACAAGCCATCGCCGCTTTAAATTTTAGCTGCAAAGTCGCCAATTTCCGGCGAGTTGAACAAATCGGACTTTCATACATTTACCCCCAGGTTACACATTTTATAGTACTCTGAAGAACTTATTGTTGTGCAAAAACAGTTGATGTGTTACAAGATCAGTTTCCTGACAATCCTGCAGATGTACTTGTTGTAGTCTTATGGTGCAATTTTCCAAGAAACTTAAAGGTGTCACCATTATTTGTAATCAGCTACTTCTGCAAATGCCATCTTTACTTCTGCTTCTAACATCCTCTGCAAAATTTCTTACAAATTCTAAAATTTATACATATATCCCTGAGCATGTTAAAATGTGAAGCATTCCTAAAGGTACACTACATTTCATATAAAATACATTGTCATTACCTTCTTTTGATTCACCTTTTTTTCTAGAACCTCTAAGCTATACCCTGACCGTAGTCCTATTTGGCTCCTGTGCAGACCCTACTTAATATAATTCCCTAAAGGTTTATACAATGGGGTCTTATAGATTCATTCAAGCCTAGAACCTCACCATAACTATGTCCTTCATGGGGAAGGAAAAAGAAAAGGGAAGAAGAAAATACACATTGCACTCGACAAGTGGTATATGTCACTTATTTCACAATAGGAGGGATTGGCCATTGTGCTGTATACCTTAATTTGTGTAGGTTCCAGTAATGAGCATATTGGGTAGTAGGAAAAGGTTCTTGGTTTCTGCACTGATCACAGATGGCAGTAGTACTGAGAGCTCCAAAAAGGACACACTCACCAGATGGGGTGTACAGTACAGCAGATAAGACAGGTGTGGTAGCTTTAATTTTTCTGGAAGAGAAACACTTAGCTTTAATACACTTGTTTAAAAGTCACATGATAAATTTTATTAGTGTATATATATATATATATATATATATATATATATATATAGATATATAGATATATATAAATATATATATATACATACATATATATATATATATGTATATACACAATAAGAATTAGTAACAGTCCATTAAATACAAAATGTTTCAGACCTGATGTCCGTACTCCTTTAACCTTGAACCAATTGGCCAGGTTCAGCCATATAAACCATCCTTCTAGATAAGCATCTCCAGTGTACTCCTTTAAAAATGTATATTTCATGTCTCTTATTTCTTGTAAGTGTTCATCAATTATTCTCTCTGGGTAATGTGTGTCATTAATGAATAAGATGCAACACTGAGCTCTTTGTTAGTGGGGCTCTGGCACCATCTGATATACCTTTCTTCAGGAGGGCGTCCACAATACTCACAAATACATTTCTGTATTTGGGATAAACCCTTACAGCCATAGGTTGCTCTTTTCTTTATGTGTTTGAGTTGAACTTTCATACTGGAATTTTTCTAATTATATATAATGGTCTCTACACTACTATTGGCGTGAGTCTGGTTCTTCCAGACCTGACTTTGTTTTGTAGACTGACAAGCCCCTAGAGCCCACAACAAAAGAAAATAACTTGAAATAAATGTACCTCCCATTAATATCATTGAACATCACTATCTGGTGTTCCTTAGATCTTTAAGTAACTTGTACTTATACATTTTACTCAGACTCCCCTTGTCTGAGGATCTTGCAGTGCAAAGCATGTATCCAGGTGTCTCTTCCTTGCACCTTCACTGCCGTGAGAGTCGTCAATAAGATCTGATATGGCACCTGGTGAGTTCTGTCTAAATCAGTATTTGTCCCACCCTCGAGAGTTGTCGGTGAATAACGTGATTGATTGGGACGTTTGCAAGGCGGTAATTTGAGGAGGCTTTAGCTATGGAGGAAGAGTATGGGTCTGGTGCATTGCTGGCATTGAGTATCTCACAATGAACCTGCCTCTCTGTAGCTGTTGAAGTGCAAGGGGATTATTTGCACGACAAGAGCATTATTTTCTGGTGCAGTAAATTGGGGGTGGTCCAGTCCATTGGAGAGCCTCCTTCTTGCCTGCGTTTAGATTGCTTAGACATCTGGGGCCTGACTCATTAAGGATCTTAAATTAAGAAGTATCTTATTTAAGTCTCTTGGAGAAAACCAAGTTACAATGCAAGGGGTGCAAATTAGTTTTCTGTTTTGCACATAAGTTAAATACTGACTGTTTTTCCATGTAGCACACAAATATCATCTTTAAATTTCAGTGTACAAATAAGCTATCAAGTATTTGTGTGCTACATGAAAAAACAGTCAGTATTTAACTTATGTGCAAAACAGAAATATTGTGCCTTAATATTGTTTATAAAGCTTATCATGTAGCTGGTGTTTGTAACATTATTGCTGATGCCTTGTCAGTTTGATTCGGTTAAGTTCCATGCTGTTGCGCCTGTGGCTAATTTTGTTGGTGTATCCTGCCCTGCTTATGTTTGGCAGATTTTCAAGCTGGCATAGAAGATCTGGTGGGCATTTCTTTCTTTTTGCAGTTGCATGGTGCAGAGGATGTCACTAAGACATTTTTGGTTGGTAACACTTTAAAAGGGTGGGCAGGATGGCTTCATGGCTAGCTGACAGGAGGTGGCTTATTGGTTTGTCAGAGCCATGGGTTAAAGACTGATCAGCTTGGTAAAGAGCTTTCGATCACATTGCTGTGCAGGGCCAATGCCATGGTTTGCCTGGTTACTTTGGCAGGGGTTTATTTAGCCAGGGGCCTGGCCCCTGGCTGTAATTGGTAGAGACAACATGATGGGTCCACATTGACTAAGATTCATTTCAGGGCAGTTTTTTCAAAGATGTTTCCGTGAACTGGGTTTGGACTTGGCTAATTATAGCACTCATTCATTTAGGATTGGTCTCACCATGGTGGCGGCTGAGGAAGGTTGTTCTGTTCAGTCCATCATGGCGTTAGGTAGGGGGAAGTCCTGGTATTATCAGATGAATGTGGGATTTCCCATTATATGCATTGTTTGCCTTGTTGTCAAGGGGAAATAGAGGGATATTACCACCATATTGGTTCATCCTGTGCATCTTTTCCCTGGCTAGGCCTGCAGTGCTTATTTTTCCATTTCTTGTGAATGCTTATTTCTCATGTAGGCCTTACCTCCATGTTTCAGGTTAGCCACGGGACTCCAGGATGGTGTGACTGGTCGGTTATTCCTTTGTATACTGGGCCAGTAAGAGTGGTCCAGTTCGCAGCTCGAGTATTTTCCCTGGGGCTAGTGGGATTCGCTGGTTAGGTTTTCATGGGCTCCGCTGGGTTTTCTTATTCAATAATAGTTTGGTCTGATTTTGGAGAATATGTAGAGTTGGTCTTCACCATCTAGAAGTGTCCGAATACATTAATTTGATATAATTCTGGTTTTGCAATGGCCGATAACTGATTGGATCTGCTTTTAGTTGCCACCACTTTAATTTAATTTTCAATAAAATTTGTGACCTTTCATTCGCCAAACATGTTTCATGTATCTTTATTTATTTATTTAAGTAAGATAACTCTTGGTAAGTGCAATCAGGTTAAAGCAAACATGTATATCAACCACTAGGCAACTGATGTTTCTTTTTTGCCCAAGCAGGACTGGACATTCATATATTAGAAAAATTGATAAGAACAACCTCATCTCCCTTAAGCTGAGAGTCCTGAAGATCACAATATGGCACCCTCATGGCCCTGGTGTAAAGGTAAGGTAAATATAATACACCTGCCCATAGTACAATGAATATTCATAGGTGGAACAATTTGACAAATTTCAATAAATGCCACTGGTGGAAAATCTGTTTGTGAATGCTGAGCAGAAATAAAGTTTGTGACAATAAAGATCCTGTCAGAATGAAGGGAAACATTACATGGGCTCATGTATCAATAGCATCATTATCTAAAGAACCGTTATTGGTAATTGAGCTAAAAATTCAGGAGAAAGATGAGAGCTTAAAGAACAAATAACAAAGCCAATAAGAGGCATCTTGTATATTCTGTCTGCTTTTCAAAAAGGAATATCAGGTCATTATTGCTACTAAATCCAAAGTATGAGGATCAAAATTAATGTAAAATAAAAAAAATGTCTCTCCACAAATTCCTCTTATGTGTCTGACTATTCTCTCTGCTTGCAGGCACCCCTGTAGAGGGCAAGTGAGAAAGTGATATTGCTAGCACCAAGTTGCTGCCTATTATTCTGCTTTTGTGGTCACGATTATCTTTTTTCCAGTCTTCTAAACAAATGTTTGCTGTAAGTTTTCAGTCACTAAACAGCAGGGGGTAAAGCTAATATCAACTTTCAATGGTATGTGGCTGAGACAATTATATGTGTCCATATTTAAGAAACAATTTTACTCTCCCATAGGAGTATAATATTTGAGACAGTTATGGTATTTTTTTAATATGCCAACTGCTTGTTGCAGTCACTAATTTCTACATCTGTAGTTGTCGTGTGAATATCAAAATTTAGTGCCTTCTATTAATTAGAAGACAAACACTCATGCAATTTACTGTGAGTAGATCATTTACATCTGTGCTATGATATTTTACATTTGTGCTATTAACTTAAGCTGTTGCATATGCAAAAAATTTTTTAGCAGACAGAGGCTGTTTGATTGTAGCATTGAGTCAAAACTCCCATTCTGTTCTTAATAGAAAACAAATACAATAGGAAAGTGCTGCAAGGACTACATTTGAAGACAGTGTGTAAAGGGTTACGGTAGTGGACTGATCCTGGTATGAGGTCACCAGATGTCGAGAATCAATAATCCGTTGGTAGATGGGCAGGGGCTGGCTGGCAGACTTTAGCCCGGGGGGCAGGCACATAGCACTGGCCCATAAGTAGTGGCATATATATATATATATATATATATATATATATATATATATATATATATGACAAAACCAACAAACAGATATAGAATGGCGCTAATCCCTTATCCCCCTACTAGGTTCACTAAGCCAAGCGGTGGATTTTTGTAATTAGTGTCAATTTTAGTTAACCAGGTTCTTTGGGCACTAACATATGATGATGTGCTCTTTTAAACAGGATACAATTTTATATATGGTTCTGTATGAGGTCACTTCAACATGTACATTTTAGAGGTGATAGTAGTTTATAGTAACACATTTACTCTAACTAGATATTAGATTAGATATACATTAGTAAGTGGGTACTCTGACTAGGATATATCGTTTTTTATAGCCAAGGTAGGTTGGTTTTATATAGATCGAGGGATGAGTGACACTGATAGTTATATCTGGTAATTTACAACCAGTTTCTAGCCTAGTGGGCAAATGGTTACAACGCTGACCTATAATTATCATACATATATTTATATTTTGTACAATCGTTGGTTTTCAAGTTTCTATGTCACGAGTTTCTATTTGGCGCTGGATTATAATGTTGATGATTGTATTCCATAGAGTTATATTTGTGCTGTTAGGTGATAAGAAATATATTGATGCAATACTACCGTTTTATACGGGGCATGTATGTGGCTCCATTTAAAAAGTATGTACACGGAGTTTTTGTATCAATCCGGTTTGTACTTGTATTATGGTGACTAATAAAGTTGTTCTGACGCATGCGCGGTGATTGGCGGCGTCCGCGCATGCGCCAAGATGGCGTTTGGGCTCTATTTAAAGCCGGTAATTCAGCTGTACATGTATCTACTATTTTTTGCTCCTGAGGAAGTCCCGTTTTACCGGGACGAAACGCGTTGAGCTTATTACATCAGCATCTATCTGCACTCCTTGATGTAAGTGCATATATTTATTTTTTATCAAAGTGCTATTGTATTATTTACACTTCCTTTCTTGTCATTATTGCTGCCAATGACTGAGACTGGGAGAGAGAGAGTACCCATTTGATCCTCTAGAGAAATAATTCCAGGCTTTTTTGGAGAGACCATCTGGTACGCAGTTTTTACCTTATCTATATGGTTGGAACACACGGGTGTCCTGTATACTACAATTACTTTTATTCTGGGTGTAGTTGGTTGCTCACGCTAAGGAAGCCCTGTAGGTGGTGTATATACTCACAGGTGGTGTGATTACACATCTTGACAATACTACTCTATGCTGTGTTTTGTTTTCTGCATTGTTCGTTATTTGATCTACTGGGAGGAACAACCTATGAGGAGGATTTTCCCTCTCTGATTAGACGACCTACTAACACCTTATGGTACGCATTATATTACATCCATCTATACTATACAAGTGATAATACACATTGAGGCGCCCTGCCTGTCTTCTGTTACATATGTATATATATATATATATATATATATATATATATATAAATATATATATATATATATATATATATATATATATATATATATATATATATCCACAAACACTTTGCAAAGGGACCCAGAGGGAAAGCCCAGTGTGTCTAGACAGGGGCAACCGCATAATTTTTGAGAGGGGGGTTTCCAAATGTTTGAATTCAAGATCTAATCCAAAAAAATAAAAGTTCCACAATAAGCCTTCAACATACACTTTTTTAGTCTCGTCAAATTGTTTTTCAAAATACCATTGATACCGCGCATTAAACTAACATTGATACCGCACATTAAAGATGACATTGATACCGCCCAATAAATCTTGCAGTGATACCGCATATTAAAACTAGCATTGATACCACACATTAAAACTAGCATTAATATTGCACATTAAAACTAGCACTGATACTGCAAATTAAAACTAGCAATGATACCACACATCAAAATAGCATTGATAAAGCACATTAAAAATACAATTGAAACCCCAAGTTAAAAATAATTTTGATAACGCACCTTAAAGCTAGCAATGATAATGCAAAATATGATCAATAAAAAAAATAAACAACAAAAAACATTGATACTATGAAACCAGTTTTTTATTATATTACAAACAATATGCAATATATATAATGCAGCAAACATGTTATAGGATCCTCTATTTTATTAATCAGTAATTAAAGTAATTACTGAAGCCTGCCTCTTATATTAAAGTTAGAACTAGATTAAATAAATAAATATATATATATATATATATATATATATATATATATATATATATATATATAAAATCCGATTAAAGCTTAGAGGCAGGCTTCAGTACTTACTTTAGCAATGATTAATAAAATAGCGGATCCTATAACATTTTTGCTGCTTCAGCTGAAAAAAATAATCCTATGCCATATAGCTGACTCAGTTTATATAGTACCCAGTAACTGTAAAATACAATTAAAATAAAAAATATAGCATATTTAAATAAAAAATATATATCCTGTATTTTTATATATAATTAGCAGAACGCTCAGTGTCACTGGAACTCACCGTTCAGCAGCAGGGTGCCAGTGACGATTTCCACTCTCTGGCTATGCCTGGGAGGAGCTGCTGCTGTGCATGTGCAGCAGCTCCATTTCGCCAGTGATAGGCTATACAGCTATCGCCCCGATGCTGTACGACGGGTTTAGCATGTTTACATGCTTTTGCCTTTTTATCAGTGGAGGTGCTTTAGAAAACTGATGTTTTTGCCAGCAAAATGGCTTGGTTTTGTTTCGCAAAATACTAATAGGGTTATCGCTGGTGATAACCCCTGTTGGGGGAACCTATTTATCAAGCTCTATTAATAGATCATCATACAAATAGCACTACACTATTTGTATGATTAACTATTTGCACACATACAGAAAAAAAAATGCTATTTTTTTAACAATAAAAATTAAAAAGATAATATTAAAACCTGAACATACACTTACCTGAATAAAAGTGATTGTAATTTCTTTCTTTTTTTTTTTTTTCTTTTTTTTTCTTTCTTTCTTTCTTTCTTTCTTTCTTTTTTCTTTCTTTCTTTCTTTTTTTTTTCTTTCTTTTTCTTTCTTTCTTTCTTTCTTTCTTTCATTCTTTCTGTGCTTTCCTTGCTCTTCTCTTCAATAATGGCTGCAGGAGTGGGTGTTTGTCCTGCCATACATAAATGGGAGCCTCCTATTGTATTGGAAGCGCCCATTGTATTGGTGGGCAAGCCACCAGTATTTAAAGAAAATATATATACATTTCTATTTATTGTTTTTTATTTATATTAGATTTATTTATATATTTATATATGTATATGTTTATACATATATTTATTTATATATTTATTAATTTTTACCTACTTCATGGGAGCCTCCTAGTGAGATTGAGGCTCCCATGTAGATGATTGGTTGGGGCTGCCCAATCATAATCAGAGGGCTGGTACTGGAGGGGGGAGGGAGAGGCAGGACACAAGGTGTCAATCTGACACCCTGGCCCTCAGTGATCTGCTTCTACAGGGCTCCCGTAGGCTATGGGAGGAGCCCTGAAGCAAAGTCCAGAGAGTGATTTAGTGCTATATATGCGGTACTGTCCGCATTATACAGAATACTATCCAGTTTACAGGCAGCCGCATCACATAACACTCAATGCGGCCGCATCATTGAATGAATGACGCGGCCGCATCGAGTGTCATGTGATGCGACCGCCTGTGCACTGGATAGTATTCTGTGTATGCGGATGGCACCACATTCACCAACAAGCGATGGCCCAAAGGAGGTACCAGGCTGAGCAGCCCGGTGGGCAGATGCCCCCCGCCCCCTGGCCCAGCCCGCCCCTGTAGATGGGAGAATTGAGCGAGCTAGACCATGGTATCTACTTGTTTCCTCCTTTTCCACAGTCTTTGCTCTTCCTCTTATCTTTTCCTGGAAAGGAGAAGGGAACACCACTACAACACACATATAAGCAGGAATGCACTCATAAATACCGGGGAAGAAACAAAACATTTTTATTTTAAAAAAGGTGAATTTATAATTCTGAAGATACTTGCTTAGATCTCAGAATAATGGTTTAGAATGATATATTTATTTTTTACCATTCATTTACATAGTGCCAGCGAATTCTGTAGCACTTTACAATTGGAAACAAACACAGAAATAGAACCAGACTGTGTAATAAAATACAGACAAATAGATAAGAAGTTCCTGCTCACAATCTCAGGCTGGATACACACGTCAGTACTTTCAGACGATTATCGGGCCAATCAAATGTAAACGACCGTTTGGCCCGGTATCACATTACTGTGTACACTGCAATGATGAATTATTATCATTCCAGTGATATCACTGACCGCCGACCGCAGTTCAAAAGAGCATCCCCATTGCTAGGCAACGGGGACGTAGCCTGTGCGCATGCGGATCCGGCCATGGAGATCCTGCCAGGAAAGGCTGAGTCCCATTGTTAGGCAACGGAAGAGACAGAAGGCCATCCCTGGGCAGCAGCGGGGATATGGCAATCATTATATTGAGTGAAAATAGGGTAATGTAAAAGTCCCATTTGCTATTAACACTTTGATGCTATGTCTTTACACTTTCTCTACTTTTTCACTATGCTATCATGGGGCGTAAGTATACACACTTGTTACTACTGATATACACCTAGTGCAAATGCTATTGATATATAGCTGATATATTCTTGAGAAGATATGTACACAGTTAGGGACACAGCTATTTATTAGCTTCTAGAACTAGGCTAGGAAAGGTGTTCACCCTTAGCATCCGCCTTTTCATTCGGAGGTACCAGGATGCCCCCAGCACTTAAGGCTTTGGTAGTAGATGCTAATCTGCGGTGCAGGGTAGAGGAACCAGAACACTGAGACAGAAACCAGGGAAAGGCCAAGGTTGTGGGTCCGTAGCAAGCAGGAAGGGAAAGATTCAGGCCAAAGGTCAGGGGATGTAGCAAACACGGAAAATCCAGGACACAGGCAAAGCTCAAAGGTCACAGGAATAAAAGCAGGGTTCAGAAAAGAAACCAAGGTCACAACAGGGAAATCAGGTCACAGATAGACAAGTATCCAAAAAAACAAGGTAGCGTGTCAGCAAAACGTGTCTCACACTAAGTGCTATAACCGGCAGGGAGGTTGAGCCCTCCCTGCCTTAAAAACAAAAGATGGTCAATGGGAAGGAAAGCAGCAGTCTGAAAATAATCAGCCCCAGGGGTTGATAATTAATTACTAAAACCTAGCCAATGCTCACGTGCCTGGCTGGCACTCTTGCTGGGGCACAGCGCCAATAATGCTAGAAGAGTCTCCCGACCATTGCCGTAATGATGATGGCAGAGGCACGGCTGGTGAGTATGACGTGAGCTGTGGCAGCTTGGGGCACCGCCAAGGCTTGTGACACACGCAAATGTGCTTTTCCATGCATGCGTTTTTTCCTGTGTACAGTTTTTGCCCAAATGCTTCCAACTCTACATGAGTCTCTCTCTATATGTCCTGAGTCGGCGTAGTAAAGTCACCAGAGTTCTGGTTTCATAACTGTACAACTACTAGCCATCTGCAGGTCAAGAAGATGGTTGTAATTATAGTGGTCACTATTATACACTGTATTTTGAATGTTCTCTGTATTGAATATCAGTCACTAAAATGCTTTCTGTATTATATATTTGCCATTAAGATGTTCTCTCCATTGCTCTCTTAGGTAACTAATAGTAAGGCAAATTCCTTATGGCCATTTAATAATAATAATTTATTATTGGGGTATCATACAAGATTTCTATTTTTCACTATTTTACATAGCATCGACTAAAGGTCGGCACAGGTGACACTTTACAGACACATTACAGATATTCTTAAGAGGCATCTTTATATGCAACCTTTATAAACATTCATCTTGTATCAGGACATCCATAGATAAGGTTCCCTATCATTACACTAATGCATCTTAACGAGAAGTCTGTGAAAGATACTCACACAACTTTCTTTTTATGACCAGGCCAATCCACACAGATACAGTATGTCAAATTTTATGACAAATCTGTCTAGTAATCCCCATTATGTGTCTCAAATCTATTGCCAATTTAACCTCAATGTTTTATAAACTGTTGTCGAAATGGAAATTTAGAAGTGGTGGTATGGAAAATGTAAGTGAATGGATTTGGATAGTTTTACAGTCACAGCATGGATAAGGTAAGTAGCAGTATGGTATACAGCCCCCACTTCAACCACTGATTATAAGTAAATACAAACTACTCAGTCATTCTTTCAGTTATTATGAGCATAAGAACAAATACTTCTTATCTGATAATTCTGCCAGATAACTTCAAGATCATATAAACAGTTTGTATAAATACAAATCTAACATACTTGTAATTATATAGAACAACAGGTAAGATAATATATATTAACCACAGACAAAGGCAGTTTTCACTTTACCTAGAAATACAAATCAGTTTCTGCTCTAAATTATTTCTTTGGGGGAAAGATAACTATGATTTCTACTGTGCACCGAAAATGATGCAAATGTCTGTAAATCGGTATTGCCAAACCAACAGATTTGTGTCAGTTTTAGATCACTGGAGAAATCACAGTTAATAAAGGGAATAAAACAGGCCTTCGCTTTATTTAAAGCACTTCAAAAATGTGGGATTTTAAGCTCACCATAACTATATAAAGTTCCCAACTTCATTACATTAGTTGCTTACTTGTGTTATTTAAGAATATGTGCTTAGTATTTCTACAAATGTTTATTATACCTTTTTCCTGTCCGCACACACTCTACTCGAGGATAGATATGGCAATGTAATATCCTATCATGCCACCTGTTACGTTCTGCAATCATTATGAGCCCCTGGTCTTATCACTCTGTGGTAATATCCTTTTTAGTTTGCTGAAGGGCCCGTGGGTTGCCCCTCATGTTGGCTTTATGAGACTCTCCTGCAGATTTCCCAATTTCAAGCTAAGGTAGTGGAAGCTGTTTATTTCTCAAACAGTCTTCAGGCAGACTCCTGCTCTCCATTGGTTTGGAAGGCGCATAAAGCAGGTCTGTGAGACTATATCATTAATTACACCTCCCGACGGAATGTGCAACAGAAATGGCTTGTAGAACAGCTTACATCCAAATTACATCAATTGGAAGACATCCATAAACAGCGCCCCTCTAATCAGAATTACCGTAATCTCTTGACAGTTAGAAGCGAGTACAACTAAGTATTGACTGAAAAAATGGATAAGGCTTTGCACTGACTCAACCAATGATTCTACGAAAAGAGTAATAAGCCAGACACCCTACTGGCCAACAAACTCAAAGCTCACTGATCCCCAATACAATTCAGCAGCAATTAATGATATGTTCACACCTTACTATGAGACGCTTTTCAACCTTCAAACGACTGAGCCACAAGGGAAGGAGCTGATATACGCCATTATCTATGCTCGAGTAGGTTCCCAAACTCGTCCGTAATGCAACTGAACACTGATATTACCGATGAAGAAACTGGGAACCCTATTAAATCCCAGAAACCTTGTAAGGCCCTAAGACCCGATGGCTATTCGATATCGTACTACAAATCCTTTGCACACAGCTTCATCCCACAAATTTGCTTCTTTTTTAACCCAATCCTTCCAATCAGATACCACTAGAGCCACTATAACTGTGTTCCCCAAATCTGGCAAAGATCCGCCATTTGCTCAAACTACCGCCCAATATCTCCACTGAACACAGACTTAAAATGTTCGCTAAAATTCTTGCTAATAGAGTAAAACCTCCACTACTCAGTTTTATCCACCCAGACCAGATGGGCTTTCTTCTGTCCAGACAGTCGCTCTACAGTTCTACATAGATAATTGATTTAATCCAGCTTATCAATAAAACTAAAATTCCTACTCTAGTGTTTGCCCTGGATGAGGAAAAGGCCTTTGAATGGGTATCATATATGTACATTGCTTTAACCCTCAAGGGATTCAATTTTACAGGCAAATTAATGAAGGCTATTGTCACTCTATAACAGAATCCCTTTGTCTCTGTGCTTACTAACGGACTGGCCTCCAGACCCTGTTTTTTGGCTAACGTCACAGGCAGGGCTGCGTCCTTTCTCCCTCTGGTTGTCACGGGGGCTGAGTTTGGAATAGACCTCGAATCCCCCCTCTAGATAGACTTACCCCAGAGAGGTGCGGAGTCTAACAGTAGAGAGGTATTCACCAGTAATCCCCGCAAGGGAATATGGACCTAGCTGCTCTCTAGCCGCAGGTCGCGGTCCTCTAAAGGGGATTAGAGCAGGGTGAAATGGAACTGTGTAGTGGAGCAGGCCTGCTGGAAGATAAATGCAGAGGTTCAGATGAACGGCTTTAAACCAAAGCGTTAAGGTCTTTAGAAAGCGAATAGTTGAGAACAGGACTATTATGAGGCATGAGGTTCCTGCAACAATACCACAGGTCTTGATCATGGAATGAATACACAGGATACCAAAAGGAAGGTGATGAACTGCAGAGAACTGATGCACTGAGATCCCTGGAAAGAGAATAGCTTTAGGACAGGACCGATGATGAGGCACGAGGTTCTTGCAATAATACCACAGGTCTTGATCGGGGAACAGGTAACACAGGATAACGATGTGCAGACAGGAGCCACAGAGAACATCACCCAGAGAACAGGTAAGGAGTCCTGAAGATCTGGCAACTTGGTAGAGAAGCAGGTGCTTTAAATAGACAGAGCTGACAGGCAATTAGTCATTTAAGAGAATGCAGGACATTTTTAAAAGACCAGGGGGTAAATGTATGAACATGAGGGTTCTTCAACACCCGCGTGTTCACAGTGTTCGGCGATTAAGTTTCAAGCGGCGCTGCATCGTAAAGGGAAACTTCCCTTTACAATGCAGCGCCGCTTGAAATTTAATCGCCGAACACGTGAACACGCGGGTGTTGAAGAACCCGCATGTTCATACATTTACCCCCAGGTTTACGCATGCTCACTTCAGACCAGCAAGTGAATGCAGGGAGTGAGAACCAAGGGAAACAGGTAAGAAAAGTGCCCAAAATGCGGTTTAGCTGGTGCAATGTGTGACAGTACCCCCTTTTTAAAGGTGGGCACCACACACCTAAGACCAAGCTGTGTTGGGATACTTGGCATGAAATTTCTTGACCAAAGATGGAGCGTAAACATAAGAAGAATGCACATAGGACCATTCCTCAGGTCTATATCCCTTCCAATCCACTAAATACTTGGTCTTGTCCCGAAAGGTTTGGAATCCAGGATCTGGGAAATCTTGAAATCTTAAGAATGCTGAACAGCAGGAGGAGGAAACGTATTCTTATCGGAAGAAAAACGGTTAATGATTAGAGGCTTGAGAAGCGAAACATGAAATGAATTCAAGATATTAGCTTGGAAGCTCGAGTTTGACAGATACTGGGTTGACGAGCGGAAGAATTCTGATGGGTCCAATGAATATGGGGCGAATTTCAAGGAAGGGACTTGTAGATGGATATTTTTTGTGAACAGCCCCACCTTGTCCCCAACCTTAAGGGGTGGTACCGCCCAACGTTTTTTATCGGCAAACCGTTTAAAACAGGAAAAGGTACCAAATCGCCATACATCTCCCTCCTGGTCAAATGCAGCATTCTATCCTGGGACAAGCGTGACTTCTGACTGCAGTACTGGAGGCTGCCATCTTGGGTGAGACATTTGCTAAACATCCAGCTGATTCTGAACACCTGATCTCATCCACCAATTGGCTTCCTCTGCAGACTATAATAGTCTCCTCCTACACTCAGCAAATTGCCAGTGCAACATTTTGCTAGTTCCTGGTTCCAGATCTCCACGGTTGCTGTTGTTTTGCTGCTTCTATCCTCCTGCTGTATACAGATCTCAACCCCTTCATGTGAATTCAGCATCATCCTAGTTGCTGCTTCAATCCTCCTGCTGTATACAGATCTCCATCATTTATCCTCTGAGGGAATTCAGCCCCATCCTGCAGCTGTGTTATGGACTTCTCTGTGTGAGTTCAACTTCATCTTGCTGGCTGTTATATGTACTGCAAACCATTAACCCTTTGTGTGAATGCAGTTGCTTTATCTTGTTGCTGTTATGTGAACTGCAAACCATCAACCCTTGTGTGAATTCAGCTTCATTCTGCCTGCTGAAATAAATACTTTGGTTATTTATTCCTTGTGTGGATTCTCCTTCATTCCAACTGCTTGTCTACAGATTCTAGCTACTATCTTCTGTGTGGCTCCTCCTCCCAGTTTCCACTACACTCCTGCCACAGCTAGTCCCAGGGGTCCCGAGACGGATTCCAGAAACCCTATTTCTGTGACAAGCTGTTGTTATGGGCAAATTCTGCCCAAGACAAAAGATCTACCCAATTATCCTGGGAAGCCAAGGTATATAGATGAATAAAAGTCTCCAAATCTTGGATCACGCTTTCAGTTTGATCATTGGATTGCAGATGGTAAGATGACGAGAAGTTCAACTGGATATCCAGGAGTTTACAGAGAGCTCTACAAAATTTGGATGTAAATTGGACTCTCTGGTCAGACACAATCTCAAGAGGACATCCAAGTAAGCAGAATATTTCCTTGACAAAAACATTTGCTAAAAAGAATGCTGATAATAGGCCAACAAGAGGGATAAAATGCGCCATCTTCGAGAAACGGTCTACGACCAACCAGGGGGTAAATGTATCAAGCTGAGAGTTTTCCGGCGGCTTTGAAAAGCCAATCAGGTTCTAGCTATCATTTATTTAGTACATTCTACAAAATGATAGCTAGAATCTGATTGGTTGCTATAGGCAACATCTCCACTTTTCAAACCCGCCGGAAATCTCTCAGCTTGATACATTTACCCCCAGATGGTGTTAAACTTCCTGCAGGGAGGGAGATCAGTCACAAAATCCATGGATATTTGTGAGCATGATTTGGATGTAATAGGAAACAGCATGAGACTGGCAAGAAGACTTATGTTGTCCACAAAGATGACAAGCCACCTCAAACTGTTTAACATCCGACCTAAGGGTGGGCCACAAATAACTCTGAGAAATGAGTTCAATGGTTTTGGTGGATCCGGCATCACCGGAAAATCGAGAACAGTGAAACCAACGCAAAAGCTTTTTTCTAAGATTCCAGGGCACAAAACTTCTCCCAGGAGGCGATACTGGGCAAGGAGACAAAGATGTGGCCTGAAGAAATTTGGGTTCCAAAATAGGCCAATTCACAACATCCGGAGATTCAGGTTCAAAAGGGAATGCCCTTGATATGGCATCAGATTTTTTATTTCTGATGCCAGGGGATAAGACTTTGCACTGACTGGAGATACAGCAGGTTTTTGTGGTCGTTAAAAATGGTCACTGGAAAATGTGCCCCTTCCAGGATATACCTCCATTCATAAAATGCCAACTTCATAGCTAGGAGTTCTCTGTCACTGATGGTATAGTTCTTTTCAGCCAGCAGGAATTTATGTGAAAGAATGCGCAGGGACGAAGCTGTTTCGCAGCAAAGGAGTACTGGGAAAGAACTGTGCCATTTCCCACTGCTGAAGCGTCTACTTCAACTAAGAACGGTTGGGAGGGATCAGGTTGTTTGAGAACTGGAGCTGTGGAGAACTCCTTCTTGTGGGTGCTAAAAGCAAAAAGAGCCAGCTGAGACCAACATTAGTGTCAGCACTTTTTTTGGTAAAAGCAACAATGGGAGCCAAAATAGAAGAATAGCTACGAATAAACTGTCTATAATAGTTGGCGACCCCTTAGAAGCGTTGAATGTCCTTCAGGCCTAACGGAATAGGCCACTCAATAATGACTTGCACTTTCTCAGGGTCCATGCGAAAGTTGTCTCCGGAAACAATGTATCCTAAAAGGAAGTGTCCGTGACTTTGAAGACACATTTCTCGAGCTTGCAATAGAGGTGATTGGCCTTGAGTTTTAAGAGAACCTCAGCAACATGTTGTCTGTGAGAATGCAGATAGGGGAAAAAATTTAAATATCATCCAGATAGACTATTACTGAAGAGTTGAAAAGGTCTCTGAATAACTCGTTCATAAAACTTTGAAATACCACAGGAATGTTACTAAGCCCAAAGGGCATGACCAGAAATTCGTAATGACCGTCTCTGGTGTTAAAAGCGGTCTTCCACTCATCTCCCTTTCTAATTCTGATTAATTTGTATACACCACTCAGGTCTAACTTGGTAAAGATTCGAGCCCTTTTTATCCAGTCAAACAGCCCAGTTATCAGAGGAATTGGATAACGATTTTTCTGAATGATGGCATTAAGACCCCTATAGTCGATGCAATGGCATAATGAGCTGTCCTTTTTTACAGAAAAAAACCTGCCACCAGCTAGGGTGGAGGAAGGACGAATGAACCCCAGTTGAAGGTTTTCATTGACGTAATCTGCCATGGCCTCCGTTTCGGGAACCAACAGAGGATACACACTGCCCCTGGGTGGCATCTTGCCAGGAAGGAGATCAATGTGGCAGTCTCAGAAACGATACGGAGGTAAGACTTCAGACTTCTGTTTATCAAAAACATCAGCAAAATTAGGAATATTGGGAAGGTAGAACCGCTTTGGTGTATTCCACAATATTAGCAACAGAACGTAAGGGCTTAACATGTACCACGCACTTGAAATGACAGGATGGACCCCAAGACAGAACTTGAGCAGACGGCAAATCAATATGAGGAGAATGCAGACAGAGCCAAGATAAACCAAGGATTACTAGACTGGAGGTGTGCGATAACAAACAGAAAGATTTTTTTTGAACTGCAGAGCCCCGACTTGGAGAGACAATGGTTCCATTCATGTCAGAATTCTCCCGTTAGGAATCTGACTCCCATCATTGGCTGTGCGCACCACTGGAGTAGGTAGTAACATGGTAAGGAGTGATAAGGATTCCACTAGATCAGAAGAAATAAAAATCTCGGCTGCCCCAGAGTCCAGAAGAGTAGCAGTTGTTTAGATTTTTTGGGACCATGAAGGGTAATGGGAATTAAACAAACAGACAATTTATTAATTTCTGGAAAGGACTTGAAACTCCCCAATCTGACCTCTCGATCACAGATTAGGGTTTGGCATTTGACCAAAGTCCACTAGAAATTCTCCTCCTTCTCTCGTCAGGAAAGTGCCTAGAGTGCCCTTACTGCATAGGTTCCTCTGTGGCACTAGAGGGTAGTCTCTGGGTGACTGTTAACACAGGATTCCGCTGAGAATGTTCTTTCTCTGAAGCCCTCTCTCTACATCGGATGTCAGCACAGTGGCACAATGAAATCAGAGTGTCTAGGGTAGTAGGCATTTCCTGCAAAGCTAGAACATCTTTAATTCGGTCAGCCAGCCTTTGCCAGAATGCTTCCACATGGGTTTAATTATTCCATTGCAGCTCGGATGAAAGTGTACAGAACTGGATAACGTATTAAGTAAGGGTACGGGGACCCTGTCGGAGTCTGAGTAAACTTGAAGTGGCTGAGGAGACACGCCCTGACCAATAAGGAAGTTTGCAGAGAATCTAACCTAGAGGCTAGGGTCTGTAGGCATTAAAGAATTTGCCGTTTTGTAGCATTCTGACGTTCACTGTGACCGTCAAGGTGTTGCAGCATGTCTTTAGCAGATGGTTCCTGATCGGGGTCCATTCCTAGTTTGGCCAGATCTTACTGTCACGGAGCCTGAGTTTGGAATAGACATCGAAGCCCCGCTCTAGATAGTCTTACCCCCAGAGAGGTGCAGAGTCTAACGGTATAGAGGTATTCACCAGAGATCCCCACAAGGGAATACAGACTTATCTGCTCTCTAGCCGCAGGGCGCGGCCCTCTAAGGGGGATTAGAGCAGGGTGAGATGGAACTGTGGAGTGGAACAGGCCTGCTGGAAGATAAATGCAGAGGTTCAGGTGAACGGCAGTGAACCGAAGCCGTGAGGTCTTTAGAAAGCGAATAGCTGAGAACAGGACTGATTATTAGGCACAAGGTTCTTGCAATTATACCACAGGTCTTGATCGTGGAACAGGTAACACAGGATACCAACTGAGAGGTGGTGATCTGCAGAGAACTGATGCACTGAGTTCCCAGGAAAGAGAATAGCTTGAGGATGGGAGCGATGATGAGGCACAAGGTTCTTGCAATAATACCACAGGTCTTAATCGTGGAGCAGGTAATGCAGGATACCGATGTGTAGACAGGAGCCAGAGAGAACAGCGTCCTAACAGGTAAGGAGACCTGAAGATCTGGCAACTTGGTAGAGAAGCAGGTGCTTTAAATAGACAAAGCTGACAGGCAACTTGCCAATCAAGAGAATGAAGTTTTTAAAAAAACCATGTGCGCACATGCTCAGTTTAGACCAGCAAGTGAATGCAGGGACTGGAAACCAAGGGAAACAGGTAGGAATAGTAATCAAAATGCAGGTTAGCTGGTGCAATGTGTGTCCCTCAATAAGCCTCTGGTTTCGATCCCAAATTTGTTTAAGGAGCTGTCTGATTTTCAGTCGGTCTCAGTATATAAGGTCAATAACATGTTAATTTGAGTCATTTCCCTTACATCTGCCCAGCCCTCTGATAAAATTTCTGAAACTTCGACTTCCACTGGCGAATGGACTCAATCACATACTTTGGGGTCAAGATCACAAAAATATACAACTCTCTTTGCAAAGCCAATTTTCCTCCTCTTATCCATATACTGAAGCAGGATCTCCTCCACTGGTACAAACATTTTATCTGTTGGATAGGCATAGCCATCAAGATGAATGTTCTTCCTAAAATCATATACCTATTTCATATATATGCCTTGAAAACTCGCATCCTTCCAAGCCACAAGTAAAAATTTTATGATAAAAAGTGACCTGATGACTAAGGCTTCAGTGTCTGGTGGCCACGGCATGCCCTGTTCCGCATATACTATCAAGCCATGTACCTGAGTCAAATTTTGACCTGGCACATTGTCACATATGTCAAGCATTGGGTCTATCTGGTTAACGAACTCACTCATGCCAGCTCTTTAGAGTTCCTACCCTGGTTTCTTAAACCCCATAGACCTGCCTCAGTATGTTCTGTTACTATTGTGCATTTTATACTTTCTATCTGGGACTCAGTGAATAGTAGTGTTTGCCTGTGAGACCATCCCTCTCCACTCACACCAATATGGTGTCACTCTTTCTTCCCACCTTAGCGGAAGACTGGCATGGCTTTGGAGTGAAGGGCTTTTGGTATCACACGATTTTTATCATAATGTAGGAAACTTTGGCCTGCGACCATTTATGGATATACATGAAAAACACTGCATTTCTAACTCAAAATTCTACCAATTTCTTCAAAGTCACCATTTTGTTCAAACCTCCCTTAAACCCACACCCCATCGGCATCTTTCCCAGTTAGAGCGCAAATGCATATATAATGCTGATTAAAAGGGGTCCATCTCCTTTCTCTATCATACTATTCTTGCCTCACAAAACCCTTCACAGGCCATTCATGTATTGGACTGGGAAGTGGACCTGGGTTCTCTCCTTGAAAGTATGAGAATCCATTCACATTAGGGTCTCCAAAAGCTCCATCAGTGTTGCCATTAAAGAGAACTAACCTCCTCCTATGCGCTACTCTCCCCCATCTTGACAAATACATGCACAAACTTTTTTTACACATCTCCTGTGCAGCCAAATTTCATATAGCCCAAAACTGGAAAAACTTTTAACCCCCCCTTCTCGCTAAGAGGTCATAAACCATATTTGGTTTGTCTCTAAGATTGAATATATTACCAGCCTCCAGAATAATACAGTAGCCTCCTTTCACAAAATTTGGGATCCCTGCTACACTGCCCAATGACTTCTTATTGACTACCGCTCTCCCTCCTTGACACATCTGCTAATACCCCTCCCACCAACCACCCATCCCATAGCTGTAATTTACCTGTTTTCTGCCTGTTTTTTGTGATACTTTGACAGTTTGTTTACCAACTTTTTTTGCTGCTTACATGTAATTCTATAATATGTTACTGTATCCATGAATTCGTTGTAATATGTATATATGTTTTGTATATTGTACTGATTTATTCTTGACAAAATTATCTACAATTCTATAAATAAAGTGACTTAAAAAAATAGCAGCAATTTGCTAACTTGCAATTTTGAAACCAGTGATTTTCCAGCCATTTTATGTCTCTTTCCCCTTTAATAGATTAACAATTTTCAGATTGCTACAAAAATCACCAAAAAAGGGAGATTTTAGCAAATCTCAGGTTGATATACTTTCTCCTTTGTGTTAGATGTATGTATCACTATATACTATTCACAGGCACAACACTTCAGATATTCTAGACATGGGATTTACAATGATACACTCAGTATATGCAATTACCTTCCAGCCACTTACACACAGATTCTGATATTCATAGAATAAATGACCATATAAGCTTGTATACACTAAACACATAATCGAGACAATGATTCTTATATCAAGAAAAATGATGTGGCACTTCATGTAAGATATTATATAGTCTCATTAACATAATCTTTAATAACAATCTCCCAATGATGATATCAATGCAGGGTGAGGAGGTGGAAAGGGGAGAATTGGGAGGAGCGGGGAGCAGACCATTCATTCCCACCCTCTAACAGGGGCAGCCTTTGTAGAGCAGGCCATGTTTATATTCATCCATTTGGCCTCTTCGAACCTGTTGAAGGGAGCATAAGATCTTAACCCCTCCCTTTATTTACCTCTCTATCCTATCCTATTCTATTCTATCTCTATCTATTTAATTCATGGTACAAGAACATTTGTTCCCACCCTATTCTAGATCGCTTACTCCTCCACTCATCTAGTTATCTCTTCCCCCTCTGTTTTATTCTATCTTCCTTTCATTCTGGCTCCTCTCTGGGTCTCTCTCCAATTCCCATCTTTGCTTCTCACTCCTCCAGTTCTCTCTTATCTTCCCCTATCCCTTTCTATTTTTCTCTCCCTCTGGTTCTCTCTCCTCTCCCTATCTTTGTTTTTCTCATCCTCCAGTTCTCGCTCTCTTCTCCTCTCCAGTCAAGTTATCTTCCATCTCCTCTACCCCCTTTTCTGTTTTTTTCACTCCAATTCTCTCTCTCCATTTCCCCCAACCATCTAGCTCTTACCCACATCTATGGTTCTATTTTTCCCTCTACATCTCTCTCTCTCTCTCTCCATTTTCTCCCTCTCTGACTCTTTTTCTACCCACCACTCTTTGGTTCATTCCCATACTCTGGGTCCTACTCCCGCATTATTTTTGGATCTCAATCTCACTCTCAGGATCTCTTTCCTCTCCCCTATTTTAAAAAAATAAAAGTTTTCCCAGCCCACCAAAACACTCCAGGCTCTATTCCTATTTACTCTCAAACGCGGATTTGTGCATATGGGTAGTTTAATTTTTGAGCACATTGTTCTTGGTTAAAAATATATTGTTTCTTTTCAGTTCAGTTTGTGATTTACCTACAGTGATCATGAGATATGGGTGGGGACAAAATGGGGTGGGGTCAATAATTTCATTTGCACAATAGGGTGCTATCGATCATATAAGTCTACAAGAACATAAATTCTAAATATACCTCATCTGTGTCCTATTAGCAGTAGCAAAACACTCAATTGCCGGGGCTCCATAGCAAGATTTAGGAGGCCACTGCTCTTCTCTTGTGAACATGTGCAAGTGCTCCAAATTAAATTTATTAAATTATGAATGTTTAATACTATCGTTAGTTAAATAGCATCTGAACCCTGTTCCTTGCCTGCATGGGTGCTAAATGTTACAGAATGCTTAAGCAGAGATAATGTGCAAGCTCAGTATACATCAGAAGTGTACTTATATTGAATTAAAGTCTGGTGGGTATAGTAAACTCATCTATTCCAACAAACCCTTTAAGGTGTTGTATACATTACCATGAGTTTGAAAGTGAGTAAAATAGTCTTCCAGGCTTGGTAGGGTTGAATGTCTTTGGTTGCAATCCAAAATTACCAGTCACTTACCATTTTCTCCTGCTCATAACTAATCATATGGTGTCCTCTATGGCTCCTTGGACACTCTGTCAAAAGCAGGGTTATCTGTTAATGTAAGGGGATTATAAAACCCTTTTAACAGTACCAGTTTTTTTTTAATTAAAAATATATATAAGAAAGTGAAATTTCCTGCATTAATATTTCATCTTTAAATTTCCACCCAACAACATACATGCGTTTAGCCTAAGACAATACCCAGAACTGCAAACACACTATTTATTTGTACCAATGTGGCACTATAGACTGAACTATATATAGCATAGATTTCTTTTGAACTTAGTATCTTCCACGTTTGATTGTTGCCTACATGAATCAAAATGTATTCAGCATGTTTTCTTTGCTTAGCTCTATTAGGGGTCTATTCATTTAAAATATGTGGTACCAGCAAATATGCATCGCTGCAAAGCACAGTGATGCATATTTAAGTATCACTTCAATGCACCATGCTGGGGCCTCTCTGGGAGCTGAGGCAAAGAGACCCCTGTGTTGCGATTAGATTTTCCTATTTAGGAAGTACTGTGCCTACTGTATCGGATTCTGTTAGGCCAGAGAGGCTTCAGCAGAATCCCTTAGGAAATGACAGGTAACCAGGGCCGGTGCTAGGGTCATTGGCGCCCTAGGCACACTTTCAAAATCCGCCCACCCTCCCCCCCAGGCACACTTTAAAAATCCACCTTCCCCACCCCAGGCACACTTTAAAAATCCGCACCCCCCCAGGCACACTTTCAAAATCCGCGCCCCCCCACGTCTTTCCTTACATTAACTTGCCTCCATAAAGCTGCTCCTCTCTGCTCCGTCTCCTCCCCTCAACTCACTGACACTGTCGGGCCGTTGTGATGATGTTGACAGTCAGTGAGGGGAGGAGACGGAGCGCCCCATCAGCTATTGGAGGGGAGGGCGGCGGTGGTGATCCATAGCCCCTTCCCCCCTCCCCATGGATTTATCGGAAGCTATACGGCGGCCATGGAAGGTATGGTCAGCGGTCGCGCACAGTTTTAAAGTAATTTTAATTCTGTGGCGCCCTCCAGAGCCCGGCGCCCTAGACAGCTGCCTAACCTTGCCTAATGGGAGCGCCGGGCCTGCAGGTAACGCGATCCTGAGATGGTGTTACCTGTCTGCACAATGCAAAGCTTATCAAAGCTTGATGCATTGCAGAACATAGCAGGCCCCATATTGATCTAATGGGACTGCAATGTTGTACGATTTTGCCTAAAAGAAGGAGATTTCTGTGAAAAATCCTCCGTTAGGCAGTTAATGCATAGCAAACATACTTAAAAGATGCGGAAACTGCCGTTTTAAGTGTCCAATGAGCTTAATGCATAGACTCCTTAGAGGTGCAAATGCTACACTTTATACATATACCCTTGGTGATAGATGTATACCTTTTGCCTACTGTGCCAGAAGAAGCTCTTTCACATTTGCCCTAAAATATCTATTACATCTGTTATATAACAACCAATGAATTCTGAAAGTTTAATAACATGTTGATTGTAAAGATCATACAATCTAGTTTGGGAGCCTTATCTCACAGTCAGTTATAAAAGGCAGAAGCAATGTATACCGTGCAAATGTCAAACTTTACATTTCTTCCAATTCCTTCTTTCTGACATCCAGTTGATGTGATGATTATTTCTTCTCTTGAAATAGTTCAATGTAGTTCAATACTGCTCAGTCATAATAACCCCAGGATGAGAAAGATATGACTGATTTTTGCCATGACTTTCAAATACTTTTCTGGTATCATTATTGCTTGAAGTTAAACATCAAAAACAGAAGCCTGGCCATCTCAACTGCAGATCTTATCATTATTTCTATGTAGTTAGAAAAATTGTTCCTGCGGGATATTTTTAATTGCACACACAGATTACTAACTGGAAGTCAGCACAATAATTTCCTTCTATTCATGTAAGACTTAATTTTATTTTTTTTATAATTTTTAAATAAACATAGAATAATATGATATAAGTATAAATAATATGTGACTTTCTATAATTAAAAAAAAACCATGTACAATGTTTAATATAAATATACAATTACAATCACAAATAAAAAGTACTACAGTTCTGCATCCTAACAATCTGCCAATTAACAGTACCTATTTTTAGTTAGCATTGGATACTTATTTTCAAGGTTCAGAATAAGTAAACCACTAGCCCTCAGACCTTTGCTAGTCCCTAATCAGGGTTTGCAACATATAACATGTATTACAAACATATTTTGTCATATAATGAATTTTTTAAAAAAATCAATCAATAGGAAACTAGTGCTAAAAAAGCTATTAAACATTGCTTCAATCATTTTTTGTATGGACAGCATCAAGTGTGTCACATAATGAACTATGTAAAGGTTTTTGGTATGCACTTGTAGAAAATATAAACAGTTCATACAAAAAATAAACTAGATGCCAAGTACACACGGTGACTAAGTGGTTAGCACTTATGCCTCACAGCGCTGGGGTCATGGGTTCAATTCCCGACCATGGCCTTATCTGTGTGGAGTTTGTATGTTCTCCCTGTGTTTGCGTGGGTTTCCTCCAGGTGCTCTGGTTTCCTCCCACACTCCAAAAACATACTAGTAGGTTAATTGGCTGCTATCAAATTGACCCTAGTCTCTCTCTGTCTGTCTGTGTGTGTGTGTGTGTGTATGTTAGGGAATTTAGAATGTAAGCTCCAATGGGGCAGGACTTGATGTGAATGAGTTCTCTGTACAGCGCTGTGGAATCAGTGGCGCTATATAGATAAATGGTGATGATGATGAAGTAAGACTCAACCCATGCAAGAACATGTTGGAATATGATAGCAATTCTATGATGAGTCTAAAGAGGCTATTGCTGAGGTAAGGGAAGGACCGTTCTGAGTTATATATTTGAAAGCACTGCATTTGCAGGTAATTTATGCAAATATATTTTAAATTAGCCTTAGCCCTCATAACAAAGGTGACTTCAATAACACTCATTAGATAATAAGTATTTTACTTAACTTCTGACAGCACCATACTGTGCGACAAGGAGCAGCAATCCTACAGCCTGGGTTTGCTGACTCAAACCACAAGTCCAGGAGCTCACTTGAGAGTTTGTGAGAGTTCATTTCTCGCAAGAACTCTCATGTAGCACATTGGTTGGCAATTACCACACTCAGACGTGGTAAAAAAAACAGAATTTTTTTTCCCCCACCAGGTTTCTACTTTAAACAATCTCAGGTTGGAGGAAGTCTATAAAAGATACTCTAATTTAATGATCTCATTCTGTGTCATTAGAGAGACCAGATGTGGGAAGAGTTTTCCTTTTAATCCCAATTGGATTACATTGGTTCAGGGACGTTACTGAAGATTTGCTTTGGATTCCACCTGATAGTGATGAGGATTAGAACTTCTATTAACCTAGCATAAACTGAAGGTCAGTAAAAATTACGTAGTTTAGAAAATATTTTTTGTCTGTGGCCTTTGCAGGTTTTTTTGTAGACTCGTGTTGCTAAAGAAACATACTATACGTGTAGGTAGGGGGTTCCCTGACCTCAAGGCCTACTATTGGGCAGCCCACCTTAGTAGTGTAGTGGCTTTCTTTGCTCTCCCCACCTCCCATTCTTGGCAGACATCGAGGCTGCTTATCTCAATTTACCTTTATTGTCCTACCTCTGGGGCCTACCATAGATTTCCAGGGCTGCCCTAATTGGGTGATTTCCCACCTTGTCACTCACAGCTAGGACCTGGGTGACCTGTAAACCCCACCTCTCCATCTCCCTTGAGGCCTATGATGCCCTTTGCTTTTGATCTCCTGACTTCCAACCGCCTTTTCTCCAATATCTGCAGATTAGGTATTTTCTCTGCTCTCTCCTGCTGGGCAGTCCCACTCATCTGACCTCACCCTTAGAAATAATCTAGGCACCACATAACACAGAAAAAAGCATGCATGTAAGGGAGCAATTGTGTTAAAAGCATGGAAACATGGCTTAGGCATCTCTGTTAGATGGCTAAAATGTTATTAGTACGCTGCAGTGCTGGGTATTGTTTAAAAGCAGTAGGTATTGGTGTGTTAATTTTCAGTGAATTACTATACATATATTTTATTCCTGTTTCCAACAGAGAAAGTAATTAAAATATATTGAGGGTAAAACAATTTGTTTGTAATATAAATGTCTACAGTACAGTTTCTAGCAATTCCAAGTATCAAGATAAGACCACCAAATTTATCACAATGTGGAAAATTCTGCACCATACTCAATACTGTATGACCTTGTGACAGAGAACAGCAGAGGCAATATCCTTTACAAAATGGGGCCTAACAATTTCCTGATATTCCACTGCATGTAGTAAAACTGTTTATTTAAATATGGTAAAAGATAATATGTGAATCATAAAATGTATCATTTGTCATGATTGGGTGTCAATTGTTAGTATGCTTCAGATATAAGAATGCTATATGTAAACTCATTTCCACTTCCCACTTCCTATTCACTCTTTAGTTACACTCTGTATATCTTAGTTGTTTCACTAATGTTAATTATTACAGTATATGATTGCCCTGCGGAAACTCATTGTGGTGATCTCAACAGTAGAATGTCAAGGTTAAATGCTTCCAGGAAACAGAAGAAAAATCTATGCACATGTTACAACATGAGTCATTCAGTGAATCTTTAGGGGTTTAATGTTGTAATTATCATTTAGAAGCAATTAAAGTGCAACTGTCTTCCATAAAAAATACTAATTGTTTTGCAATTAAATTAGATGGTAAGTAAAAATTAATTTATAAAGCATAATAAAGCAATAAATACAATAATTCTATGTTACATTTATGGAATTCCGCTGTTATAATATTCTTCTTCTTCTTCTTCTTCTTCTTTTTCTTCTTCTTCTTCTTCTTCTTCTTCTTCTTCTTCTTCTTATTATTATTATTATTATTATTATTATTATTATTATTATTATTAATAACAGTTAGTAGCAGTAGTAGTAGTATTTGTAGTGGTATTATTAGTGTCATTAGTGTAGTGTCAATATTTTTTTTTATTTTTGAAGAATCAAAACGGTACAAAGTAATAGAAAACTGGTTCAACAATGTCAGTTATCACATCAACATAGCAAAGCATATATCCAACAGGGGTAAGTAATACCAACATTGATGCATAAGTATCCAGTGACTCAGGTTTCAATAGAAAGAGGGAGGGAGGGTAAAGAAAAGAAGAGAGGAGAGATGGTGTGGCTAGAACCATGTAAAGAATGAGAGAAATAGAAGAGGAAGGGTAATGAACAGAAGATCCATGTCTATATGAACAATAGGAAAAGGGGTGTGAACTACTCCCAATTAACTAAAGGGTGAGTGGAAGTTAAAAAAGGATAACCACGATGTCCAGATTTTGTTGAAGGATTTGGAGAAATTGTTGAGAATGCTGGTCATAAATTCCATGCGCTGTTCATGTCATACCCGGTTGAATATTGATTGGAGGGAGGGGGGTTTTGTTATTTTCAATCAGCTGCGAGCTGGCAAGTGGCCACCACATGGATGTGTCGGATGAGCTTATTCTGATGGTGCATGGCTGCTAGGACCCCTAACAGAAGAAGAAAGAATTTAGGTTCCATGGGGACACTGATCTATATGATCTGTAGGTTATCAAATTAGCCAGATTGAGCCAGAAACTTGCCAGATTTGGACAGCTCTCCCAAATATAAAGGAACATCCCTTCCAAGGAACAGACTATACAGCTTTGGGTATCATTTTTTAGGCGAGTTGGCATTTAGTACAAGCTATATAAAACTTTGTAGACATTTTCTTTAATTTTTATGCATATAGAACTAGAAGTAGCATTCTCATGAATCTCAGGCCAATCATCAGCATCGAGATCCTTCCCGATGTCTCTCTCCCAGGTCAGTTAATGGGGGTCACTGACCCTGTGTGGTAGGGGAGAGTTTCGAGTATAGCGTAGATATTAAATCTGACGTGGAGGACTGATGTAGACAGAGGGATTCAAAAGAGGTAAACGGAGGAGCAGAGAGCCGGTGCTCGATTGTGCTGTGAAAATTACAGATTTATAGACATCGGTAGAAAAATTTTGCCGGGACATTAATTTTATCTTTGATAGCAGAGAATTGAGTGAAGAGGTCATTCCGGGTGAGGTCACTTAAGTATCTAACTTCTCAAGAGTGCCATAGAGTGAATACGGTAGGCGTGAGACCTGTGGAAAGTCTGGGGAAATAAAAAGTGGACTGACTGGGAACGGATGGGGAGACAAGTCATATTTCTGAGAGACCCAGATTCTCAGGGAGTGGGAGACAATGGGGTGGAGCAAAACCCATCATGGGCGGCGTGCTCATGGGAGCTAGAGGAGAGACACAAGAGAGAGCAAACCTAGACCTTCAGCCTCAATGCCCACATCCTAGGGGAGTTAGAGCTACACCCCAGGACACACTGAGCAAGGTGAGCAGAAAGACAGTATTGTTTAAAGTCTGAAATGCCCTGTCCGCCTCCCTGTAAAGACCTCTGTAGAACCTTAAGGCAAACACGATGGCTTCTATATGACCAGATAAGGTCGAGAATTGGAGGATTTTGAATATGTAGGAAGGAACGTGGATGGGGAGAGTCTAAAATAGGTAGAGAGGCCAAAGGAGAATGTTCATTTTGATTGCGTTAATGCAACCTATCCAGGAGATGAGTCAATGGGACCATGTGGGTAATTCAAATTTTATTTGGGAGAGTACAGTCATGGCCAAAAATTTTGAGAATGACTCAAGTATTGGTTTTCTGGAGATCACTCTGCCATGATGATTGAGTTAGAATAACAGACTGGAAGCTTTAAAATGAGGATGGTACTTGAAATTATTGTTCTTCCTCTGTTAACCATGGTTACATGCAAGGAAACACGTTCAGTCATCATTGCTTTGCACAAAATTGCACCTAAATCAACCATTTATTGGATAATCAAGAGCTTCAAGGAGAGAGGTTCAATTGTTGTGAAGAAGGCTTCAGGGTGCCCAAGAATGTCCAACAAGCGCAAGAACCATCTCCTAAAGTTGATTCACCTGCAGGATCGGGGCACCACCGGTGTAGAGCTTGCTCAGGAATGGTAGCAGGCAGGTGTGAGTGCATCTGCACGCATAGTGAGGCGAACACTTTTGGCGGATGGCCTGGTGTCAACAAGGCCAGCAAAGAAGCCACTTCTCTCCAGTAAAAACATCAGGGACAGACTGATATTCTGCAAAAGGTACAGGTATTGCACTGCTGAGGACTGGGGTAAAGTCATTTTCTCTGATGTATCCCCTTTCAGATTGTTTGGGGCATCTGGAAAAACGCCCAGAAGTTGATTGAGAGCATGCCAGGGCGAATTGCAGAGGTTTTCAAAAAAGGGTCATCACTGCAAATATTGACTCTTTGCATAAACTTAATGTAACTGTCAATAAAAACCTTTGACACTTATGAAATGCTTGTAATTTTAGTTCAGTATACAATAGCAGCATCTGACAAAAAGGTCTAAAAGCACTGAAGCAGCAAACTTTGTGAAAACCAATACTTGTGTCATTCTCAAAACTTTTGACTATGACTGTATGCGGGGGAAAGTGCCTTGAAAGAGTTGGTGATAGCATTTAGTACTATAGATTCCTAGGAATCTTATCTTTTGAAGTCATCAATCTGTTCCAAGTGAGACTTGTCTGCTCTGGCTTTATTAAAATCCAAAACCTCTGCTTTGTCTAGATTGATCTTATAATCAGAAAAGTAGCTATATAAATCAAGTTCAGCCAAAAGGGCAGGGGTGGATGTAACCTGGTTAGCAACCGAGAGAAAGAAATCATAGGCATATAGCTCCAGCTTATGCTCTGTGGTACCTACTTTGATACCAGAAATCTGTTTGGTTAGTATGAACCCTGGCAGCCAGACACTCTATCATAAGGGCAAGAATGAACAGCAAGAGGGAGCACCCCTGTCGCGTGCTCTTTGAAATCTAAAACGGTGCCGAGGTAATGCCATTAGCGGAAACTGTAGTTGGCAGGGATCTATATAAAGCCAATATGCCTCTCAGAAATCTACCAGAGAACCCCATTGATTCAAGGAGTCCACCCATATATGACCAAGTCATGCGGTCAAGTGTTTTTTCAGCATCTAGTGCCATGATCAGGGAGAAAGTAGTGTCAGTATTATCTTCTTGTTCTTTATTAACATTTATTAATGTGCTGATAATTTGTTAATGCAAAATCTACCCTGATTATTTTTCATTTTATGAAGTGGACCTATTATTGTATTATTATATTAGGGGGTTACTATGTATTATCACATTGTGCAACATAATATTTTATATCCACCATTAACAATCAAATAGTATTGCCCAGTTAATATAATTAGATATTCATATTTCCCCATAATATAATACAATAGTAGTGTCCCCTTTATACAATGAAAAATAAAAATTTCCTCCATAAGTTGATTATAAATTTATTTTTCCACTAAATCAATAAATAATGATTTACCCAAAAAATGTACATGTGAATGGTGCCTCCTCTTATGTTCTGAATGGTCAGATAGCTCAAACAGCATGCAGTTTGAGCATTCTCCCCTATCACAACCTCCTCTTTTGTTTTGCCTGTTTGGATGCCGGTTTTGTGGCGGTTTTGCAAACCCCAGCTTAGTAAATCCGGCTGTTTGTTTTTTCATCATTGTAAAAATTGGGATGGCGATTTGTAAAGTGTGGTCTTTAAAAATGTAAATTCTGGACGCTTTAATGGCAGTTTGGCGTTTAGTAAATAAAATACCCAAAAACTGTCGGTTTCATCAAAACACCCTTTAGTAAATCTAGCCCTTAGTTTTCAACAAATGGTGCATAATAGCTACAAACACCCTGAATATACTCAGCAAAAATATGGTACTCAACTTTCCACAAAACATTTCACAGGACTTGTGAGAAAGTGTGCAGGGCATTGTGGGCGCGGTTGTATGGTTCCTGTGTTTATGTGTAATGTGGGAATGTCTTGTACGGGTGAGGGACAAAGTTTATTTTTTCCCAATATTGCCTGGGTACAAATTGGTAGGTATGACAATCAATTACACCTTTTACATACCTATGTTATGAGCATTCAATATATGCCTGTTTGATGACCAAGAGAAGGGGCAGAAGATTTTCTCCAATGCTAGTTGCAAATTATGTTCTTTACATTAAAAATATGCTAAAAGATTGAGACAACACAATATTTGGGAATATAATGTATGGAATTAAATAAAGTCTAAAATTAAAGTATGCTTTGTTCAAATATTTCTGTACATTTGGAATAAAAACAAATGCAAAATTTTATTGCTGTGTCAAAAACCTTGGTGCTCATTAAAGCAGAAAGGAAAAACAAGTGTATTTTATAGCATTGATTTCTTAAGGATTTTTTATTACTCTGTAGTGATTTAATATGCTGTTTAAAACAGTTTCCTCCCAATATTCCCATCTGACCTTTTTTGATCTTTCTTTTCAGTAAGGGTGGCATGAAATTTAAACACTGTAATTAAAATAATTTTCTTTTTATAGGTTATGATTTACCAACAGCTATTTATAAAATAAAATATTATATAAAGGGATTCATAGTAAAATGTACAGAATTTATATAACCATACTAGGTTATTTATATAGTGCTGTTGTTTGGCCAGATATAGTGCTGTGATGTTTTTGCAGGAAGAGATTTGAGTTCCCTTTAAGAGGAAGATGTTTACAACAGTGGTGGGCAGGATAATCCTTTTCAGAGGTCACAAAATTGGCCCCAAGTACAGCAAGGAGCCCCTTTGGCAATGAACCATATGATCTCAAGAAATCAAAGGAACAGCACTACTGTTATTTTTAACTATTGCTGAACTCATCACTTGGCCTAAAATATCAATTATATGCAGATGATACACATACATTTCTCCATTCCTAATCTCTCACAGAAAATGCTCTTATCTTTTTCTTTTGCATTCTATACAAAATTCCACAGCAAGAATAACTTCATGTTTACCTACATTGGGTCCCACCACACACCCCCTTAAATCCTTCTCCTGGCTCCCTATAGAGTGTAGGATCACATATAAAGTGTTGCTGCTTACCTTTTACTCACAATTTTTACCTTGCAATTTGCTCAATTTCTACAGCTGTCCCTTGCCTTATATCCTTATCTCCCTGTTTTCTATGGAATGCCCCATTATTCAGAATACATAAAGCACATTCTCTCCTTACCTTTAAATTTAAACTAAAGAAAAACGTTATAAATGAAGCTTTCAATTGGTATCAGTCATACATGGAAACAACTGTGGCCAAACCAACTTCTGCAATTACTCCTCAACCTTACGCATTCCAACCTACAATTATGTAGGCTCTCCAGAGCATATTGATTCTCTTATAGTATAGTATAATAAGTACAATAAAATATTTGCCTGCATTGTCTCTTGTAAAGCTATATGGTGCTATATAATATAAGTGTTGCACGATTTGTAATAAGTTGCAGTTTTTATATATTAGCCCATTATTTGGCGAATAGACCAAAAACGCTATTTAGAAAATAAGATTTATTGCTTTGTCGCATTGTCTTTATGTCGTGTTGTGGAAAGGTTTTCTTCCAGTAGTCAAACAATTGTTTACAACCAATAAATTATGTTTTCAATATTTATCGCTCTGTCGCTTTTTTGCATTGTCGCGTTGTCGCTATGTTCTCTAATAGATTCATTTTTAGATACTAAATAACTATAGACGATTTGGCAGCTTTACCTTGAGAGCTGTGGAAGATATTTGCCAACAAACAAACAAACAAACAAATAAACCTCTTCTTTTATATATATATATATATATATATATATATATATATATATATATACATGTAACGCCCCCTAGTGGCGTTTTAGTAAAACCTTGCACCTCAGTGAGTACAGGAGGGGTCACCTAGAGGGCAAGCTAGAAGTTTATGAAAAGTTAAATAAACTGGTTACCATGGTGATAACTCAGCCCAGCCTGTGAGACTGAGTGAGAAGAAGGAGGGGCTGTCAGAAAGGGGGATAAAAGAGATAGAGGGAGAGAAGAGACAGGAGAAGAGAGATGTAGCTGAGGACCTGGGAGAGTGGGGTGGAAGCTCCAAGGATTCCCCAGCATTGCCTGGAAGTCTGAGCATGGTGACTGAGCCAGGGCAAGGAATGTGTGCCCTGGATGAGGGGGGGAACTCCATGTCACTATAGAGAACCCAAGAGAGAGGGGGACACTTTGCATGGAAGAGGCCCTGGAGTGAGAGTTGCAACAAGAGGCATGGTAGCTGTATTGTCAGACCCTGAGGCTGAGAGAACACAGAGTGAAGTGTCAGAGCCCACAGGAGACATTATCCCCGCAGAGGAGGGGTGAGCTGCAGTTGAGAGGTACACAGAGTGTGTCAGAGCTGCATGGAGAATAAGCTGCCTGCCTGTTAGCATCCATGTGAGTGCCCCTGCAGAGGAGGGTGATCTACAGTGAGTATGGAGTGTAAGAGACATGTGAGTTATGTTATATAACATCTGGATAACATTAAGAACTGTGCAGAAGGAGTAATAAGATATTTGCAACCATATTCGTATTGCTCATTAAGAACTGTGCTGGAGAGAGAAAGGAGCTGTATATATTTTTCTTTATTGCTGCAACCATTATGATTATCGTGCTGGAGGAAGAGGAGTGTAAATAAAGAGTTTAGTTTGTCATAGAGATGGTCTGGCGCCCAAATTATTGTGACTTCTATTACACTGCACCAAAGTGACATCCCCTGTGTCCCACTAACTACAAAGAAACACCTGCATGTGCAGGGACCCCCTGATCATTTACACCCATGCCCATCAGCTAGCCAGGGCTTGAGAAGGATGTGCACTGTGTACCCTTTGCACCCCACACTACACACAGTGACAGGGGGTTACATATATATATATATATATATATATATATATATACAGAGAGAGAGAGAGAGAGAGAGAGAGAGAGAGAGATAGAGATAGAGATAGAGATAGAGATAGAGATAGAGATATATATAGATATAGATATGCATACATACATTCATACTGTATACATACGACAATAGTGTGTTAACATGTAGCTTGCTAGTCAAGGTAGTGAAAAGACATCACAATCCAATCATGAACTAATGTACTACCTGTAGTTTAGGAGATTCTCTAGGGAAAAAATAAAGGACGAAAAAATAATCTGGTCAGGACCATTTGTGGCAGAAAGTTGATCCCAATTTGGAATTTGAAAGCTACCAATTAATTATAAATTGTAAAATTATGAGAATTATGAATTATAAGGAACTCAATCTAAATTTACATCTACAGGTGTAACTTAAGGAATTGTATTGCTTTCATAGATATATTTGCTGTGGCATAATATATTTAAAACCCTGTGCACACATACAGATATAATATAGCTGTTAGAATGAATTTCATTTAGCATTATATTTAATTATACTATTATAGCTGTGGAAGAGGTAGTGCTTGAACAGCTGAAGTACAGTATGATGCAATGAAAAATAATAAAGCTATAATAAAGCTAATGATATTATTCTAAAAAAAATAGATCTCTACAAAAATTTGAATACCTGTGTAGAAAAAAAAAATACAGTTGGTGAAAAAGGGTGGTCGTGGAGGAATAAAGTGAAAAACATAGGATCAATACTTATTATATTTAAAGGTGGTCAACACAGAGCTGGATTATTCATTTAAGGAGGGGCGATGGAAACTTTAATTTAATGCTTGGGTGGTTATGGGGCTATTAATTGAATGTGGGACTGAGTTTCAGGAGAATGAGAGTTATTTAATAAATGTGAATATGAATTATTTAATGTCAGGGATGGTTGTGGGAAAAATATTTTTTAAATTTTAAAGCTATTAATTTATTGCCTGGGTGCGGTGGCGTGGTGTCTTAAGGTAATGTGGTTGGGAGGTGGGCCATTATTTTAATGGTGGATGCTTTAAATTTTTTTGTGGGGTGATTGTGGGGCTACTTAATTTAGTAGTGGGGCTTATCCATTTGAGAAGGGGAAGTGATTAAATGTGAAGATGAATTATTAATGTTGAGGATGGTTGTGGGATGGTTGTGGGAAAAAGGTTATATTTATTAAATGTAAATGCTACTAATTTATTGCTGGGGCTGTTTGGGTGGAGAGAAATAAGATTATTTATTAAATGGGAATACTATAAATTTAATGTTGGAGCTGGTTGAAGGGAAATACATATTTTTATCAATGTGAATACTATTAATTTAATATTGTGTTTGGTTGCAAGGAGGAAGGACTAATTATTAAATTTGGGTGTTATTGATTTATTGCAGGGGGCTGGTTGGAGCTTTCTAAATTTCATGTACCTGTCTTTCTACCAAATAAGGCAACATTCCAGAATTCAGACAAGCAGCAACTGAGTACAAGCCAGCAGATGCAGGTAGTGAAAGCTGCAAGAACAGATAGGAGAGAACAGGACAATCTGTCAACTGAATCTGGTGGGACAGTCCCATATTTGGGAGATTGGACTGCTTAGTCAGGATTGACAGCAAGGAGAGTTGGAAGGAATGTCACACTCCTCTGCTCGTACACCTAACAGTAGTGCACACAGTATTTCCTGTGTATTTGTCTAAAATGATAGCCATACTGCACCAAAGGGCAACCCCTGTCTTAAGTGCCCTCCCACCTTAATCCAACTCTTTCAACAGCCTCATTCTTGCAGAAGGATAAATAGCATAATGCTGTGGAAAAGTAAGTTAGCTGCAGAATGCACAATAATAGAAGACCTACAGAATAATGTGTTTTGAATTATGCCATAATAAATACTCCCATTGGCACATGCTTATCTAAGATGTATCTATCATGGTTTGGTATGTCATGAAAATATAACACAGGACCAAATTAAAGGGGCATATTCAATTAGGTCTTGCGATTACGCTCTGGAATGGCTGACGAATGTACTAATAATGCGAACTGAACCTTATGAGTGTGAATTGAAATCTGCGTAGTTGTGGTATCGTCTTACCATATGTAAGGTGCAGCCGTCACGTATCCCTTGATCTCTGGACTTCATTGAATATGTCCCTAAATGTGAATCGATCCAAATGTTGATTTTATAACTCGTAATTGTGGAAGTTAGCTTCCCAAAACGGGATAAACTCTGACTCTAATGGAGCAGAAGGAATATTGCTTGTATTAAAACTCTCACTTCATCATCATCATCATCATCATTAATTTCATAGCGCAACTGAAGATCAGCGCTGTACAGAGAACTCACATCAGTCCCTGCCCCATTGGAGCTTACAGTCTAAATTCCCTAACATACAAATTTACACAGACAGACAGAGAGATTAGGGTCAATTTGATACAAGCCAATTAACTTACTAGTATGTTTTTGGATTGTGGGAGGAAACTGGAGCACCAGGAGGAAACCCACAGAAACACAGGGAGAACATACAAACTCCACACAGATAAGGCCATGTTCGGGAATCGAACTCATGACCCCAGTGCTGTGAGGCAGAAGTGCTAACCACTAAGCCGCCGTGCTGCCCACACTTTCACCATAGATAAATTACATATGTATAGTATTGATCACACTGCATAGAAAAAAGTGGTGCTTGGCTAAAAACCAATTAGAAACGTAGCTAAGGGGAAAAAGGACCTTGCTATTTGTCGTTACTAGAAAATCACACATACAAAGAAGAAAACCCAGCGCTGACACAATTATGGGTTGTGTAATCAAAAAATAATAAGAAGATGTATTAATACTACTGACAATGCACCAGGAAGGAAATAGTCTATGGAAACAGAGTGGTTCTTAAAAGCAATGACATTTTAATTTTAATAAACAATGTATGAAACGGAGAGAAAAAAAAGAAAAGAAAAGAAAACACTAGCTAAAAAAAATAAAACCACGTAATTATCACATGCAAGTATAAATTGCATAATTTATTAGGATAATTTCCAATATAATACCAATTAATGAACACTATCATAGAAATATAGAAACAGAATTTGATGGGAGATAAGAACCGCTTGGCCCATCTAGTCTGTCCAATTTTTACTAACCTATGGTACCTTAAACCCTATTTGATCCTTTATTCTTTATAAGGATATTCTTAAGTATATCCCAAGCATGTTTAAACTGCTCTACTGTATTAGCCTCTACCACCTCTGATGGGAGGCCATTCCACTTATTCACTACCCTTTCTGTGAAGTAGTTTTTGTTTAAATTTCCTCTGAACCTACTTCCCTCCAGTTTAAGTGCATGTCCTCGTGTTCTAGTACTTCTCTTCCTTTGAAGAATTTTTCCTTTCTGTACCTTGTTCAAACCCTTAATATATTTGAAAGTTTCTATCATGCCCCCCCTTTTCCCTTCTCACTAAGCATGTATTGCACATATATCTATGATATTCAATCATAGTTCCAATTATTCCAACTGTTTCTAAGTGTACAATATGTAGAGAATCCGTAGACCACAATGTTCAAAGTATTTAGTTATTAGCATATGACACAGTTTACATTTAATATAAGATCATGTGGTTCATCGATCTCAAACCAATCGCTCCTCTGGATCCAGATAATTTGTATCCATATATGACCAAGTAGCTACTGGTTATAATTATACATTGAGAAATATTCTAGGCTGAGAACCACAAGTGCCAACATGGCCTGACACCCATGGCTGCCTGCGACCTGTAGTTCCCCCCAAGAAATGTTAAAAAAAACCCACAACACTCTGATGAAAACCACAACATTTTAATAAAAAAATTAAATCCTAATAAATACATAAAACACCCTCTTTAATACCCTATTTATTTATTACAAATAATAAAACCCCATATACTCACCAATATGATGTCTTCTTCTTTTGTCAGCAGCTTTTAATCCAAAAATGCTTTAAAACCATATTCATATAAATTTGAATTCCAAAATAAGGTCAATGAAGATGTCCCCAAAATATTTGTATATCCAAAAGTTCATGCTTGAATAAAATCTTCTGATCTTCGGGTCACATCTTTGGTCCCATGTCACTTGTGGTTCTCCAAGTGCCAGCATGACCTGGCTGCCATGCCCAGTCTGTTTAGGGCCTGGCTGGGACTTTTAGTCCCACAAACAAAAAGGGCATCTGTTTGTTCTTTTAACACTTTAATTTTCATTATTACCTTACACCCCCTGCCCAGGGGTGTAGGAAGAGCCCTAGTGCTTTCAGCACTGGGCTGGTTATTCCTAGTGGGGGGAGGGCCCGCTCGTTTTTTTTGCGGATCCCTCTCCATAGGGAATCCAGCCTAGTGCTGAACAGCGTGGGGTTTATTTTTCATTATGGCAGTGGGACCCCTGCCGCGTGTCTCTCTGCTATAATGCCAGCCACTCTGGTTGATTTGCCTAGTGCTGGTTACATGAAAATCGGGGGGGAACCCACGCAAATTTTTCCCTGATTTTCGTGCAACCAGCAGTAGTCTGGCAGCACTAGGGTTAATAGCTATTGGCCTGGGGGTACCCCACGTATTTTTTTTCAAACATTCATCTATTTTTAAACTTTTGACAGACAGCCGCCGGGACCTGCAGCTGTATAGGCAAGGCAGTGTAACAGTGATGTGTTTGCTAATCGCACATCTACAAAGTAGCATGTTGTATCTATCAATTTGTATTTGAAGATCCATCTGGTTAACAAAATTGCAGCTTCATACATTTGGAGATTTATATAGCTAGAGTGGGGAAAAATCAGGACAGCGATTTTTTGTTAATTGAAACCAGCGATTTTAAAAAGAAAACTTTTCTCCGGCGATTTTACATCAAATCTCAGGTTAATACATCGGCGAGTTTCAACTCGTCCGAGAAAATAGCAGAGTTTTCAAAATTGCAGCTTGATACATTTACCTCTAGAACTTTTGTTTTTGTTTGTTTCTTTTTATATCTGGAGAAAAAATCTAGCTGAGGCTAGTTAAACCAAAACACTGGACTGGTGTGAACTATCTGGCTGAAGTGTGTGATCTGCAGCCGTCTAACCCCAGGAGACGATACCCCTAACCCGATCTGATGACATTTGGTGGAGAAAGATTGCAACTGCACTTCAAACTACAGCCATAAAAATTGCATGGAAAAATTAAAGTGACAGACACAATGACGAAAGGTTTTCATTTAAAAATCTGTGCATGTTATGTGTATAACAGCAACTAAAAAAGTGATTGTTTTGTACACAGCAGCAGTGGAAAGTGAAGAACCATGTGGATGTGAGTGACAAATCTTGCTATAAAGCATACTTACCTACTTTCTTCAGCTCCCTTCCGGGAGGCAGCCAATGGAGGGGGGCGTGAGGGGGCGGGGCGGACAAAATCACGTCATTTTGGCCACGCCTCCTGTGACATCATGACGCAAATTGCGTCATTTGACAGCAGGGGCGGGGCTAAACGCCGCGATTCATCGGGAATCGCGGCGTTTGGGATCTAATTCTGCCCACTTCACTAGGAAGTGGGGCACTTCCTAGTGAAGTGGGCAGAATTCGGGAGATTGCCACACTCACTCGGGAGTCCGGGAGACTCTCGCAAAATGCGGGAGTCCGGGAGACTTTCGCAAAATGCGGGAGTCTCCCGGACATTCCGGTAGAGTTGGCAAGTATGCTATAAAGTAATGTTTAAACAGAGTGCTTGCTGCATACATGAAAATTTAGGAGAAGTTAAACTTTGTCAGTGTCAAGTGGATATTTCTTTGTAAGAATAACAGAAGAGAGTAAATGTGTTTGCAAAACTATTTAGCAGCAGTTAAAAAAGAGTTCTGCTCTGGAAAGAAACCTAGGGGTAAATGTATCAAGGTCCGATTTTGACAGCGTGTTAAAATCGTGGCAAATCGTGGGTGTTAACCCGCGATTTTAGTGAAAAAAAACTGAAATGTATCAAGCTGCGATTTTGACACTGATCTTCAAAATTGCTGGTCATCTCTGGCGATTTGCTGTAATGTAAACACTCCCGAGTTTAGCTAACTCTCTTGTGTTTTGCAAACTCTCCTGTGTTGTAGCAGCGAGTTGTAAACACATCACTGTTACACTGACCTGTCATAAAGCTGCCAGAGCTCCGGCAGCTGTCAAAATGGTAAAGAATAGAAGAAAGTTAAAAAAAAAAAAAAGAGTGGTGTCCCCCCGCTATTCCTGCTTAACCCTAGTGCTGCCTGACTACTGCTGGTCCCGTGAAAATCGGGGGAAAATTTTACGTGGGGTCCCCCCGATTTTTACTTTACCAGCACTAGGCAAACCAGCCGGGGTTGGCGACACTATAGCAGTGGGACACACGGCAGGGGTCCCCATGCCATAATGACTAACCAACCCTAGACTGTTCAGCCCTGAGCTGGATTCTCTAGGGAGTGGGGTCTGCCGAAAAAAACGAGCAGGCCTCCCCCTAGAGACCCCCTGCCCAGTGCTGATAGCACTAGGGCTCTTCCTACTATGCCTGGGCTGTGGGTAGTAGGGTAGTACCGGCGATAAAGAATTAAAATAACAAACTGACGCCATTTTCTTTCGTGGAACTACAAGTCCCAGCCAGCCAGGTTGCCCAAAACAGTGTGGCCATGCTACTGCTTGTATAACTACAAGCACCAGCATACCCACGGCAGCCAGGGCATGTTGGCACTTGGAGAACCACAAGTGCCAACATGCCATGACATCCCTGGCTTGCTGGGACCTGTAGTTCCACATAAAAAAAAAGTTAAACAAACCACAACACCCTGGTAAACAGCACATATATTTAAGAAAAATATAAAACCCACAATAAACACAGTAACCACCCTCATTTACACCACATACATTTATTAAAAATAATAAAGCCCCTAATTCTCACTGATGAAGTCTTCTTTCTGTCACAAATGTCCCCAAACAATTTGTAATTCCAAATGTCCGACTTGCCCCAGTCCCAAAGTATTTATACCTTCCAAAGTCTTGGCTTGAAAATGTCCAAAAATAAATTGTATATCCAAAATGTCCAGGCTTGCCCCAGTCCCACAGTATTTGTACCATCCAGTCTTCTTTTCTTCGGCCAGAAGGGCCCCATATTTGTACATCCCGACTCTGTGTGCTTGCTTGAAGAAAAGTAAAAAAAGCTGGAGCCGCCGCAAACACCTCCTACCTAGTAGGAGGTCCGTTACGCAATGAATGTACGTTTACTGCGCAAGATCTATGTACTGTATTATGTGATTTTCACACGCTAGTGGGGAAATCACCTTATACTGTAAATAGAGCTTAAGCAAGTAGCGTAGTTCATGTGCGCAATTGACAGTAGGTAGTATATGGTGTGAATAGGTAGTATACGGTGAGAATAGGTAGTATATGGTGTGAATAGATAGTATACGGTGAATAGGTAGCATACGATGAATAGGTAGTATTCAAGGTATATGGTGAAAAGGTTGATATTTTTCTTCTCCCAGTTTCTAAGCAAATGTTAGCGATGGTCGATGAGGTGCTGGTTAAGGAAGGGCCGATTAGTATGGCAAGGTATATTATGTGTGTAAAATATGGTGCGTACGCAATGGTGTACTGTGATTAGTGGGTCATTATGACCAATGAGTGTGTGAAACCTTTTCCCAAGGTTGGTACTTTCGATTCAGAGGTGTTAAATAATGTTAGAGATAAAGTACGTTTGATTAAAGCAGCAAAAACAAGAATTGAAAACGATAACTGCTTAAAGTTGTGGCAACAGGAAGGTAACACGTGGCAGGGTAATACATGCATACCGGAAGCGTTGCAAAGAGGAGAGAAGTGAGCGCAAACGTGCCCCCGCCGCCAAATGCGGATGGGGTGGTAAGTACAGCTGATATCAAAAATGTTAAAAATGTAACTAGTAACTTGTATCCTATAATAAGTCATGAGATGGGTGGTAGAGACCCTTTTGGGAGGGCTTACCTAGGACGTCTGCGCTTTGTTTTTTTGTTGTTGTGAGGGTGGATGCTGCCTTGACGGATGGTCCGGATGTTCCAGTTCCGGTTTTTGTTGGTTGTCTCCTTGTTGCTTCCGTGGCGCGACCTGTGAGGAGAAAAATAGGGGAGGGGGAGGGAGAAAGAGAGTGAGAGAGAGAGAGAGAGAGAGAGAGAGAGAGAGAGAGAGAGAGAGAGAACAGGCGAGGCAGTATACACGATAGCGGCCGGGAAATGTTTATAGCTCCTTTGGCAGTTTTGGTCTATAGCTCTTTTGCCTTGTTTATAGCTCTAGTGCCGTGTATACTGTGGGGATACTAGGGGTGGTTGGGCTTGGGTGGGCAAGGGGAGCTATAGACCAAAACTGCCAAAGGAGCTATAAACATTTCCCGGCCGCTATCGTGTATACTGCCTCGCCTGTTCTCTCTCTCTCTCTCTCTTTCTCCCTCCCCCCTCCCCTATTTTTCTCCTCACAGGTCGCGCCACGGAAGCAACAAGGAGACATATAATAATTCATGTTCAGGGTAATGTTTCAGAAGAAGGTGAACCCACCGTCATTTCAGCCATTGCCTATGCTAGTAACAGACAAGAGGCACCACACGGACAAGAAAAAGGAACGGTCCCACCAGCAGTGTCAGCGGCTGAAATTGGTGAGAATAATGTAGAAATTAATAGAAAGGGGAGCATTCATTGTACTGCAACAGTAGTTCCAACACTTAGTCCAGAATGTAGTGATTTGATAGGTTTGCATCCTGTCCGCACAATAGCAGTTCCCAATGGGAAGGCGGACAAAGGTGGTATAGTTCCCACAAAACATGTAGCAATGCATTGTCCATGGGCTAGATCTGAGCTGCGTTCAATTATGTCTGATTTCCCAGATCCTAGGAAATATTTGGCCAAATGTCAGAAATTTGTTAGAGATTTAGATAGTGCACATGAGCCAACTAATAAAGATTGGCGAGTGGTGTTGAGGGCCTCTCTTCCTCTCAATACTGATATACAAATGTTTATTGAGGATTGTATGTTGGAGGAAGAGAAGTCCTTAACAGAGGATGATAATCAGGAAAATATTAAAGGCATAATCTCTCAGTTGGTTGTATACTTTCCAGTGGTAGTGGACTGAAGTAAAATTTTTACTATCAAACAAAAGGTTAGTGAAAATGCAGCAGACTAGAGCTCTGATAGCTATGGCCAAATACACTGGGTTATCAGACATAAAGGATGATGTGCACTACAGGGAGGTAACTGTTTATGTTTTAATGGATGGCCTCAAGGAAAATCTGAAAATCAGGGTGCAAACTTCATTACCTAACTGGAGAGGGATCACAGTAGATGCTCTCAGGGAGTCAGCTATAAAACATGATAGAAATATAAATAAACAGAAAGAGGCACTAAGTGATAGGTTAGTGAAGGTAAGTATCCAAGCACTAGATGGACTGCACACATGACCACAGTATAATGACACTTGGTATAAGGAAAGGAAACAACATGAGTTGAGGAAGTGTTTTAGATGCACTAAAACAGGACACCTAGCAAAGGACTGTACAGAAAGAACAAGAGTGGAAGCAAAGAGATTTGGGCCACCTAAGGGTGTATCACATAGATACCCACAGAGAAGGCGCACACAAGTCTCAGAGGTTTCTCAACAGTTGCCCGCACACATCTTAGCAGCAAATGCTTTGCGGGAGAACAATAGCCAACTCTAGCGGTCAGGTCATACCTGTATTCCTACAACCAGGGAGGATAAATATTAATCTGTGACAAGTGTCATTGTTCAGGTTTAGAGAGAAAATAACTTAAATGTATACTTTCTTGTTGTTGCTTGTTTGTTTTATGTGTTTACTTTCCTCTCTGCTGGTCGATGATAAGGAATGAAAATGTTTGTTATTCTTTGTAATTTGAAACTAACTTTGTTTTGCTCCTCTTTTCTGTAGATAGGACAGACAAAGTAATATATATATATTTAGTAATTAAGGGATTGATAGAGGAATACAAAATTTCTCTTGAAAGACAAATTAACAGTGGGTAATTGTAACACTTTCTCTTCAAATTGCAGTGGCTCATGATAATTTATTTGGTTGAGATTCATTATTTAAAATGAAGTGTGTACATACTCTGCTATAATGTTGTTTTATCTATTCAGAAACACACAGGGGTGATACAGAGTATGCGTCACAAAGGGTTCATTTTGCAATTCTCCATTATAGTCATGAGTCCATCACAAGTTTATATAGTTATTATGATATTTACTGGGCTCCGTACAAGCTGACGATGGAAGACAGTGGATTGGATGGGTGACATAAATCCCTGTTAAACTTGATAAGAATGGAGAGGGGTCATAGTTTAGTGAATAGCTAAGGGGATTAGTGGAATAGTAGAACCATTTTCCCATTGTGTTTAATCCAGCTATCATTTTGCTGTAAAATCTCCTGCTCTGCTTTTCTACTTTTCTGTGTGTCTACAAATCCTTTTTGTTTTTGTTATTCTTTGCTCTCCTATTTATCATCCTTTATATCTGTCAGTATCTCATTCTTTTCTTGTAAAGATATGCAAAAACACGTAGACATGGTCTCACTCAGTGGGCTAAGACATTTGTGACATCGGACAGAATCAGAGTTACACACATTACATTGACATAGTCACGGAAGTAGCTAGGGGTTTGTTTTGATGTGTATAGAAGTTGCTGATTTTAAGCAAAGAGTTTTGTTGTGGAAATATGATTTATGTTTTATAGATTGCATGTGGTATCTCCCTTTTTGTCTCCTGTGTAAGGTGAGCCTCTATATGTACAAAGGGTGGAGACAGGAGACTCACTGAAGGTAAATTAGGTAGACATACAGATATGCATCTCTGTGTAGAACATTGGAGTAAGATTTTTTCCACAAGACTTGACATAAGTGAAACCCTAGAAAATGTAAAATTGTAATTTTTTATATTTTTCACCGTTAGACAGATATAATTGACAAAAGTGTTATAGAAATGGACCCCTTTGCACTTCTCACATAGCCAAGTAGCTGAACATGTGGGATTGAAAATGGCATGTGAATTGGCAGAGGGTAAATCAATTCATATACATTGGTCTTTAGTATTTTTCTAGTACAGGGAGCGACGTTGAGGCGACTGAAGAACTTTTTATGACAATAGCAGTACATAAGTAGAACACTCACATTACATGTAGGACTTGTGCCAGTGACACAGTTACCAACTGAAGTAGCTGTTAGTTGAGTTAACACTTACACACATGACTGTACATGACTTTCACAACAGGCCGGACATAGCTGTCAAAAGGACAGAGGGGTTTACGTGACTACTGACAAATCAATGTTTTCTTTTATTTTTCTTTGTATTGTTTCAAATTACACACACACACACACACACAAATTAGTTAATATATGAGATTTGATGTACTTGAGGAATAAGCAGTCTTGAAGGTGAAGGGATGTGGTCAAGAGTCTGCTGGAACCTGGAGAGATGGACAAGGTGGGCCTGTAGCTCCCAGAGTGTATCTTCCAGGCCTAGCTGAGGCAGCACATGGTCTGGCTCAGCTGGGTAAAGAAGGTATTTGCAAGCTGGTAAGAGCATTTTGGTGTGCATCAGACATTTCTTCTCAGGTTAGTAAGAAGGCAATGTCCTGTCTTACTTAATTGAGAGAAATGTCAGGAAGAAAATAGCAATAGAGCCATCCCATACCCCTCCTACATATTGGCCTTTCTCCAGGTAAAACAAATACATTTCATCCAATTGCCGCCTTGCAGGATCCTCAAATATGTACTGGTGTACCGATGAAATATATCTGGGTAAAGGTTTATTGAAATGTTTCTAATGTATTACTGTGTCATACTCAGGGTTTTTGTTAGTAGATGTGGTATCCCTAGGGTTATAGAAAGTGATAGGGGTATTCATTTTATTGGTAATAACTTTATAATGTATGAACAGTGACAGTAAGTTACCTACTTTTGATCAGCCACAAAACAGTGGGAAAATAGAGTAACAGTACTAGCTAGAACGAATTGAATGGAATGAAGGTTGAAACTTGATTGGAGAGGCTGGTAGCTTCAGCCACTAGTCCTCCCCACTATCAAAATCACTCTTAACCTGTCTCTTAAACTGTCATCTTTTGAAATGTTTTTGACTTTTCTTGTGGTGAGTTTGTAACAGAGAGACTGTTCTAGACCTTGAAAGGAAAAGCAAATAGTGAGACAGCAACCAAGAAACACTGTCTCCTGAGGTGTTATACTAACCGTTATGATGTTGAACTGGGAGAATATGTTGAGGAACTCTAATTTCCTACGCTCAGGTTGTTAGACAGGTACCAAGTGTTGATGACCAGCATCATGTCCGTAGGGGTAGCAGAGAGACACTGGTGCCCATTCCATTCACTGCAGAGGAGTCAACACCCGGAGAAGGTTCCAATTACACTCATGAATCTGTTCTGGGAGATCCCGATTGCAGTTAACAACACCTTAGCCAAGGACTTTGCAAAGGCTGTTGTCCAGCATGAAGTAGCAGTTATTCCTGTTTTTCCCTGTCCCATGTTTCTCTCATCTCATTCTCTTTTCAGGACAGTCAATTCTTTCAATTGTGAACAGGTGACAGAGGCTGGTTCAGGTAGTGATATTGAGGAGTTGGGGATGAAAGAGAAGTTGTTAGCACAATCGGTCCAGCCAATTACTCTATTCAATTCAGGGTTAAAGAAACATCTGCTAACCTTGGAGCTTGGAGACAGTGTGAGGGGCTATTGTCTGAGGAGTGTTACATCCGTAAGTACTTTGACCCCATAGTTTAAGAGAGGTGCATCCAGCGATGCCAGTCCAGTAATATTCAGACTTGAGCAGGCATCCTTAAGAATGATTATCATTCTTGTGTTTCTCTAAAACAAATTGAGAGTTTCCTTGGCTGTGTGTTTGGGACCATTGTCTTGCTGAAATGTCCACCCTCGTTTCATCTTCAGCATCCTGCTAGATGGCAGCAGATCTTTATTAAGAATGTATCAGTACATTTTTCTATTCATCCTTCAATGAAATGCAGTATGCCAGTACCGTGTGCAGAAAAACATCCCCACAATATGATGTTCCCACCTCCAAACTTCATTGTTGATATGGTGTTTTTGGGGTGATGTGCAGTGCCATTTCTCCTCCAAACATGGTATGTATTATGGCATCCAAAGAGTTCAATTTTGCTCTCATCTGACCACACTATATTATCCCAGTAATTCACAGGGTTGTCCAGATGTTGTGCAGCAAGCCTTAAACGAGATTCAAGGAGTCTTGTGTGGTCAGAGTGCATACAGGCCCTGGCGGTTGAGTGCATTACTTTTTGTTTTCTTTGAAACAATTCCAGGTCTTTCTGAAGCTCTCCACAAGTGGTCATTGGTTCTTGGACAACTCTTCTGATAATGTTTTTCACTCCTTTATCAGAAATCTTGCAAGGTGCACCTGGTCTTGGCCGATTTATGGTGAAATTATGTTCTTTCCACTCTGGATTATGGTCCCAACAGTGCTCACTGGAACATTCAGCAGTTTAGAGATCATTCTGTAACCAATGCCATCAATATGTTTTGCAATAATAATGTAGCAAAGGTCTTAAGAGAACTCTTTGCTTTTACCCATCATGAGATGTTTCTTGTGTGACACCTTCATAATCAGCCACCTTTTTATAGGCCATCATTTGTGGTTGAACCAGCTGACAGGGTTGCTTTCTAATTACTGATAGATTTCAGCTGGTGTCTTGGCTGTCCATGGCTTTTTGTACCTCCCTTTCATCATGTGTTCAATACTTTTTCCCTGTGTCATTTCACATTATTACACAAAACTTAATTTATGGACATCTATGGTTTGATTGCTTTGCATGTGTGGATTGCAAGGGCTGTCGCTGACATTTGGTGTAAATTTCATTACAATAGATACATTAAATAAATATTTACTGAGAAAAATGTTGATGTGTTCAATACTTATTTCATCCGCTGTGTGTGTGTATATATATATGTATGTATATATATATATATATATATATATATATATATATATATATATATATATATATATATTGTGGCAAGAGCCCGTTACTGCTGAAGCACACGCGAACAACTTTTTCTTTTTATGCAGCTTTATTGTCAGGATAGTTTAACATGTATTTGACACCAAATGAATTTCACAGCAGATATGGAGACCCTAAACGCTAGCTAGACATAGACAATCTCTCTCAAGACCAGCCAGCTTCCCCAGCGTTGGTCTCTCTGCACAAATGACACAATCAAGCTTTTATGCATGATACTCCTCCCCTAGCCTCAGCTTCATGGGCAGGTGACACACTCACCTTCTCTTTAAAAGGAAACGCCCATACCTGGCTCTGTTTGCACTAACAGACACACCCTGTCTGTTTGCTGAGAGGAAATCATGTAAGTTAACAAAACTTTAAACTGCACATAAGTTTTTACCTGGTTTAATCTCAACCTAGGTGCATAACTGTGCCAATGTTTTACTCTGTCAGATAAATGCCTCCCTTTGTTACAATATATATATATATATATATATATATATATATATATATATATATATATATAGTAACAAATGTAATGATCTGCCACAGGCCTCTAAGAGAGGTAACAGCTATTCTGTTGACAGTTTGCAGGTAATTGCGCAGATCGGGTTACACACAGGTATAGTAGTGCACCTAAGTTGAGGTATACAGGTGTGTGACAATGTAAAACTATAAAATGTGATTTAACTTACATGCTTTTGAAACTTTTCCATAGCTACAGCAGGCTGACAGGGTGTGTCTGTGGTGAAGATTGATTATAGAACATCTGCAGGGAACTTCTTTGTAAAGGCAAGGTGGGATTGTCTCCTGTTCATTAAGCTAAGGCTGTGGGAGGGGTCTCAACTATACAAACCTGTGTTGTGCACTTGTGCATTGCGACCAATCCTAAACAATGGCCTGTGTCTAGATAGGAGGGTTATGGCCAGCCAGTGATAGGTTGGTGTTTTTCTGATGGAAAGTGTATGCTGTGTTATTGTCATGGAACAATAAAGCACTGTTTCAGAAAGAAGTTGTCAGTGTGTGCATCAGCAGAATGGTGCCCATACCAGTGGTGTCAGAAGAGGGATGGCAAAGGACAGCCAAGGCACAAATGTCCACCCAGCCAGGCAGATGCAATGGTGGTGAGTGAAAGGTATTGAATGCCACTATTACAAGCCAAGCTGTTTAAAAACTGTGGGTGGTTTTGCAAGATATATAAATATATATTTACTTACATTATTATTATTATTATTATTTACATTATTAGCAGATATTTCAAATAAAGGAACTTTCTATCATTCAAAATATCAAAATAAAGACGTTTAATTTCTAATCTTTTTGTGGCTGACAATATTTTAAAAATAACAATATCAAGTCACCAATTAAAGAAGAACATTAATTGCTGACATTTTCAGATGAAAAAATATTTGTTATTCAAATTGTACAACATATTTCAGAATAATGATGCAGGTTGTCAGTGATTTCTAATATAGCATATAGTAATTATTATGCTGATGCCATTAATGAATAATGCAATTGGAGGTTTGTGATTTCCACATTGAAATGTCTAACTTGATGATTGCATGTGTATGAACCATTAAAACTAAATAGACTAATGATTTCCATATATTTATAGGATAATGTATACACCTCATTATCCATTTCAATTTCAAAGGAGAACAAAGAGGACCAGCATCAAAATTCCTTTTGTAAGTTTATACATATTTTTAATTCTATGCAGATAGCCAAAGACTGAATAAAAATAGAAAATCAATTAACACCAAACAAAAGGCAAAGTGTACATATATAAGCAAAGCTATTGATCTGATTATTCTTAATGACTATAGTTGCTGCCATTTTAGCAGTGCAAAGATTTTATAAATTTTTTAGGAATTTACTATGCATTCGGCAGTAGTAGTCACTTTAACGGTGCTAATAACACCAACAGTGACTACCACGATCAAAAAAAACTAAACTGACTTGGTCGAATCATAATAAATGATGACTGACCTTTACAATGAGTGAACAAGTCCCCAACAGTGTGCTCACAAATCACGAGCACCAGTAAGAACGGCAACCTCTTTTGACGTCATTTTCAATTGCGAACTGTTCATCAGTATTTTTAAAGCGGCAATGCTGCTTCTCATCGAAGTCTTACACTTAGCTTTAGCGTTACGAATAGGGTTAGGAATAGGAATAAGGTTAGGGGTAGGGGTAAGCTTAGGCTTAGGGTTAGGAAAAAGGTTAGGGTTAGGGACCTGCCATTGCCGGTTTAAAAATACTGAGGTACAGGTTGCAATTTAAATTTACGTCACAACACGCTGCTGTTCTTACTGGTGCTCGTGATTTGTGAGCACACTGTCGGGGACTTGTTCTGTCATTGTAAAGGTCAGTCATCATTTATTAGGAGTCGGGCAAGTCAGTTTTGTTTCTTTCTTTTTGTCCTACTGCCTGTCGGTTTTACCACCTCCGAAAATTTGTACCCCACCCACATTCGGGACATAACCCTGTGACAAACTGCAACAACAAAATCTATGTTTCTATAAGTGTATCAGGTTTACCCTTTAACTTTTTCAAATTGTTTACTATTAACTTGAAGAAAGAAGTTCAATTATCATACAATGCAAATGTTTGCTTGTAGTGAAGCTAAAGCCAAAATTTCTAACTTGCAGAGTATCATGTGAGAAGGACATTTGCTTTCTTGAGTTCACAAGGCAATAGTATGTACCTGTAGGCTTACACCCACACCCACACAACACTCCCTAATATTCATGTGAATAAAATATATGGTTATCTGGTTTCTATATGTAACTCCCCCTCTGGTGTTGTGGACTCACACCTCCAGGTGACTGAGTACTCCAGCACTGGGATTCAGAGGAGGCACACTAGGAGTGATTGTTTACCAACATGTGGATGAACCTGTGAGAGTGTTACAGCCAGGGACCCAGGATGGAGGGAAGGAGGTCCCTGGATCCCAGAGCAATCTGCGTTGTGGGTCCGTAGACTGCTACCAAGATGGAATGGGCTACTGCCCACCTGTGATTTGATCTCCCACGCCCTATCAGGTTAGCCTCTTTTCTCCAAGGCCTCAAGTTTGCCCTTAAGACTTATTTCTTTGTTTAAGCCTATCAGCCCAACCCCTAACACCTTTGTCTCAGTTATTACCTCTACTCCCTCACTCAGTAACACCCGATTTGTGTGTTACACTTCAGTTTTATTCCATTACTAACTTCTAAATAATTAGGAGCACACATCAGAGAGACTATCACTGCCTTCTCCTGTCACAAGGAAGATAGGGACAGTGTAGTATGACACAGTCCAGTGTTGTCTGCTCCGATTATAGCCTGGAGAGCAGTGGAGACGAGTATGTCCTTCACCATTCAGAGGAGAGTGGTTTATACCATTGAGAAGTAGTGGAACCAAGCAAAAGAATACAAAGGCTCATTCTACACACAGCAGTTCTTGACCTGATGGCAACACTGTTTTAAACACAGAAGGCCGAAAAAGCAGATGTGGTGTCCAAACAGACACTTTCAAAAAAAGTGATAGATTCAGAGTGCATAACAGAATGCAGTACTGCCTATACTGTGAGAAAACTGAAATGAGACTAAAGTTACCTGGGCCATTAAATTTCCCAAACACTCGAAGAAATAGTTTATGCAATTGCAATATCTTTGGAATAGAGACAACTTTGCACATAACTTCTAGGTAATTAGGACAGAGCACAGTGTTCTGCTTCCATGCAAATAACAAGATAAAACATGGTTTCCAAAGGTTCCATGCACTGTGCTGCTTGCAATGGCTTGTTTGCATGAAAATATTTGTGGAAACACATGAAGAAATGTAAGCTAATGTAAGACAAACTCAAACCTGGAGAGCCCAGTGTCTGTGTTCCTTTGTTCAGCCTGTTCCACCTGACATCAAAGGTAAGTTTTAGAAGCTTTTGAATTATAAGATGACATTTTACTTACAATTAAAAATGACAGGCGCATCATGCATATGGGGCATCATCTCTATAACTGGGTCAGATCGTATGTCAGCAAACATAAGCACATCCATCAGAAACTTTAAGAAATGGGAAGGCTGCTGTTAGATGCCAGAGGAGCTACCTTTTTGGACAGAAGGGAAGACATTTACATTAATTTATACTTTCTACATGTAGTAAATGCTGGTAGCTGGCTTTGATGATGAGGCCAGTACATTCAAGACTCCCTTGCTAGCATTGAATTTCGGACATGGCTTGCAAACTTTTTTGAGCATTGTGGAATACCAATCAATGATGGAGGCAGTGTCGGACTGGGGCATGAAGGGCCCACCGGGGGAATTCAGTGATAGGGGCCCACTATATTGGGGTGTGGCCAACTTTAGGAGTGGGTGTGGCCAGTAAAGGGGGTGTGGTCAGGCTATGGAGGACAACTTATAGCACTATTTTAAATGTGCACCTTTTGCATTAGACCCTGCCCATTCTACTGGTAGGGAACTACATGGGACCCATTAATAAAACACTTGTGGTTTGGAAGAAACTCCAGTACCAGCTCCTGTCGTCTCCTAATGCACCAAGACAGTTACTTATGATAAGTGCATCATTTGGTTACCTCCAACCCTCGCCTCATATGTTGTTATTGCCCATCATGTATTGAGCTTATTAAAAGCCATTACAAGGGCTACACAAACCAAATAATAACATCATCAATTAGAAGACATAAACTGCACAATTAATTTTTTAGTACAATGGTTACCAACCTGTTGTTGCTGTGACATGTCCTGGAATAAAAGTCAATTCATAAAAAAACAAGTGATTGTAATTCTCAACTAATCTCAGTGAAATCCATCTAATTTCATTTTAAATACGGTTGATATATGCCTATAATACTTTCACTATATCACCCCTAAATTCTAAACAGGACAACCATCAAAAAGAATGCACAATAGGCAAAAGGAAAAATATATAAATATAATTATGTTCTCCTATGCATGTGCCTTTCTACACTAACATACAATATAGACCAACATATTATACAACCCTGAATGATTATATTTTCAACTGGATGCAATTGGAATACTAGACTACATGAAAAGCACCCTTCATTTGCCAGATCTTGTATACACAGTCTGATTATTAAAATGACTCTTTGTTATAATTATTTTTTAAGGACTCTTACAGAATATGCCACTCGTCAAAGACCATACACACAGCATCAGTGCTACTACGGTTGCGTACTTCACCAATGAATGCTTGTTGAGAAGGGAAATTTTAAAAAACAAAAAAAAGAACAGAATACAGCCCATCCAAAGCCTGTCACATTTATTCCATATATGCTGGTATGCTGCCAGTGTTGTATGAAAGAGAATATAAATATCAAAGGACGGGCGCAAATGGGGGAAGGGTAAAGAAACACAAGGATTGGGTCAATGAATAAGTCAAGGGGAAAACGGTCCCAAAGTCATTAAAGGATGTTGGTCTTCTAGTTCCACCTATACCGATGTCCCAGATGGTAAACTTACATCAATGTGACCTTTTCTATTCCATACAGTATTTGAATAATGTGTCCTCTTGCTTCAAAAAGCACCACCACGATGTACTTTTACTCCCCTCTAAACCTGTTTCTTCTCCTCACCAGAGTGCACATATGGGAGACCAGGGAGAGAACAGAGAAAGATCTCATGGTGTTTTACGTTCTCTATTTATTAAGTTAAAACATGGGGTTAAAAACACTCACATTTTGTATGTTAAAAAGGTATCTTTCAGTCCATATGTTTCCTCGATCAAACGGCAGTATCCAGCTTCTGTATCCCAGCCACGATCAAACTGGCTGGGCTTCAGATAACCCGGGGAAACTCTGCAGCGTCAGAGGGGGCGTGGTCTATTGCGTCCAGTGTTGCATGAACCTATGATGACCAAACTGACCTTGGATCAGTATGTTGATATCAGGACGTCCTCCTCCCCTGCTCAAACTGCTGAAAAACACACTACCGCGCCTGGGCTCTCTGCATCTGCGCGGTAGTGTGGTTACAGGAGATGTGACCGCCGCCGCCATCTAAACAAAGTTCAACATCAAGCTCCGCCCTAACAACGGAGGGGGCGGAGCTTCAACCCCGCTGGGCCTACCGGTGGATTGACCGGCTGTCCGGCGGGCCAGTCCGAGGCTGGATGGAGGGCTACATTGCTGCAGTGGAAAATGCATGCAACTTCAGGATGGTCTATGAGGCAAGATGGATCGAAGTAATCTCATCTGATGTCTTTAAAACTCTGAAGGGATCAAAATGGAAAGTGCCTCAACTTTTACCTTTCACTGAAGATATAAGAAAGATGCACTCGTAACTCAATGAGAAACAGCAGGTGTACCACAGCAATTTATCCACTGAGCATTTGCTTAAAAATCTGGCCATTGCTTGCAAACGTCACCCTAGCTGAATTCAAAGATAAGAATTTGGAAAAGATGAACATTGATTCCAACGGTAGGTTCGAAATCTAATATCCGATATACGGATTCAATTTACCTTCTAAATCCGATATGTATATATATATATATATATATATATATATATATATATATATATACACGTTCTTCTTTAGAACTGGTTTTAATTGCAGGGTGCTGAGTCAGAAAAAGAGCAATTCCCTGAACCAGAGTTACAAGTGGGCATACATTTTGCCAACACTTTCCTTTCAGAAGAGAGACAATCTAAGGATCCAGCAACACAGGAAAAAAAAAGCAGAACCAAGGCTTCCAAAGTTTGGTGCAGCACAATGTTTTGCTACTCAAACCATTTGGTTTTCTTAGTGTTTTACAGATTCATCTGAAGTGTGTAATGAAACTTGGGACAGAGAGGAGATCAAAACTGTGGAGAAGCACATGGTTAAGTTTTTTCAGAAATGCATGGTGCCCAGAAAGCATGAGTGCATGAGTGCATTACTTACATCATGGCTAAGCCATCCAGATTGAGAGATCGGAACTTGATAGCTGTGAAATTCTACACAATGAGCCAGATAACAGCTATAAAGAGAAATAAAAATAGTTGAATTAATATGCAGTGGTTGTCCATGACTATAACCTGTTTGACTAGCCATGGCTAGGTGTCAGTGTATGCTTGTGTATGGATGTCCTCAGATGACAGGAAGTCAAGAAACAGTTCCCAAAAGAAGGGTTAAAATCTCAAGTAATAGTTGTGGTGAAAAAAAACTACTAAACATACCCATTTGATTGTCTTGTCAATAGGACATTAAAAAAGGGTTGACCCCATGAGGCATGTTCCAGACATGGGTCCTCACAATGCAATAAAAACAGGACTATGTGTGTGTACATTTGACTGTAGAGGTGCTTGGATACATAGAAAGTTATTACACTGGGTCTTGAACTCTCTCTTTGGGTCCCTGAATACAACAAACCAAAATTAGCAATCAACGACAGTTATGTTTATTACCTTAAACTTACATGAGGTTTTCATATGCATAGATGTTTACAAGTTTTAAATCAGCTAATTACAGCCACGGGCAAACATTGATTATTTAAATATATACAATCAAGTAAAATACCATTCTTCACATTTTGTTTGAACCTCAAAATTCACTTGCTAAAAAAGACTCCATACATTATAGTTCTAACTTGTGGATCTTTACATACACTTACTTTCCTCTACCCCTTGAGAAGTCTGAGCTATTTTCCATACTAACTTGAAACAGCCTGCAGTAAAGAGAAGGCTAATGGATGTGGTGCTGGTCTATAAAAAGCACAGTCACAGCAAATGCAGACAAACTGCAGAGAGTGTACATTAAGATTATTAAACTTCTAGCTGTAATTTAGAAATCAAGCACTTTAAGAATAACTTACATAGAAAGAAATATTTTAGTAGGAATTATAAAGACATTTGGTTTGCATTTGAGCAGATCACATTAAATCTAAATTATCACTGGATTTAACAGCTTTGGCAATGTTACATCAACGCAAAACAATAATATATTTTATCCCTGTGGGTTTTTTTTACTAGTAGACTATAAAACACATTATCTTTTTCTCTTATACATTCCATTGTAAATCTCATAGGAGTAATCATTAGCTGATATGGAGCCGATATCCTTGGAGAGACGCTCCATATCTATATACCTGTAGACTTCTCTCCAGAAGGATTAGCGACAGGGAGGCAGGGGCAATCATCAGAGCTAATTATACTAACCAGAGAAGATGGAGTTTATTGCAGGAGTGCAGGGCTCATTATGTATACTGTTATGAATACTTTTTAATATGCTCTACCCTCCCATTCTTTAAATAACCCCACCCTCCATTGGCTGACATAATTAACTCTAATGATGATTCCTGTTTCTAAATGAACAGTGTACTTCATTGTCTGGGAATCATCATCATCATCATCATCACCATTTATTTATATAGCGCCACTGATTCCACAGCGCTGTACAGAGAACTCATTCACATCAGTCCCTGCCCCATTGGAGCTTACAGTCTAAATTTCCTAACATACACACACGCAGACAGAGAAAGAGAGAGACTAGGGTCAATTTTTGATAGCAGCCAATTAACCTACTAGTATGTTTTTCGTATGTCTTCTAATACCACTTTCACATTGCCGCCCCTGCAGTATCTCAGGTTTTTAAAGCCAGGATTTTGCCATGTCACCAAGAAACCCAGCTCATCAGACACCGTTCCCACTATACCTTGGACCCTGGAAATTCCCGGGTAAACCCCGTTCAGGCTAAACCGGGGTCTGCCCTGGCAATAAGTGTCAGTCATCCCAAGAGCAACTTTCAATGGCTGACAAAGATAAGGTAATTTAAAGGGCACGTGTTCATAAAATGGCCATTCCATATGCCCAGCACCACTCATTCTGCGGTTGTGTTCATGCACTTTAGAGTACTGTTTTCTAAGTGCCTTTAACTTGGTTACAACCTGCTGCTGGATTCCCCGGTCTGTTAAAATGTTTGCAATATTGTAGTACACTGTAACATCTTTTACAATGCCTGTGATTTGTTTTTCTATTTTCCTCCTCTCCTAATGGGTAGCAGCTCATATACCTCTTCCTCTTGCCAATGTGCCATGATTTCTCCTCTCTCTTCTCTGAAGCATTGAAATTATGTCATCCTCCAGCATCACCAAACCCCCCAATCAGTTCCTTTCTGTGCAACCCGGGCTGAAAAACCCAGGGCGTACCGTTTTCACTGGAAGCAACCCAGGACTGACTCAGGAATAATCCTGCAAAAGTCCCGGGTCTAATTCCCAGGTCAATAGACCCAGATAGATCCAGGGGCCCCCGTTCACACTGAGCCTACACCCGAGTTGCTAGGGCAAAAATCCGGGTTTTTGTGGCAGTGTGAATGGGGTATAAAATGCCAGAAATCCTATTTTATGTTCTGCCAGTTATAGTTAGACCCTTTTTGTAGAATAAAAGTTCATGTTACAAATGTTTCCATGGCTTCTTTCTAAATAATAAGAAGCACTCTGCTTTTCCCTAAAGTACCACAGTTTGAGATAACGATAATTAGTAGATAACATTTTGTTTTACAGTTTTGCAAATACTGCCAATGAGAACTGCAGTTATGTATATTTCAGTGTTGTTATTTATCAACACAACATAGTAGCTTAGAAAGTACCTTGTATGTTTATTAAAAAAACTACTTATGATGCTACAAACTTTGTAAGTTCACTATACACTAGTGGTAAACCATAAATAATATATTTTTTGCTTGCACGTTAATCTTAATAATTTGTGTTCAGCTTGAGAAGATTATCATATTATCACATAGAACATACAAATTCTACATCTGAATCTAGATATAAAACTATCATATAAATAATTTCATAAAGAGTCATTCAAAGCACATATATGCTTAATACTTATTTCTTATATAGAAATGTCCACAGTTCGCAAGTATAATCAGATGATATATTTGAAATCTTCTACTTTGTTCTTAGAGGCACAATTTCACATTCTCCCCATATATGAAAAAAAGCAAACACAAGAGAAAAAACAGTGGTGCAGTATGTCACATAGCTCTCTCCATCACCACGTGCAACTATCCCCGAGTATATACATGCATTATCCATTATCCCTATTATCCTTGGAATCCTCTTTATCACATTCTGAGATTGAAGCACAAAACAAAAGGGTATCTGCATTTAAAATAACACTTTTATTACCCAACAGTGACTGCACAGGAGAGTGGGACAAGCCCAAGTGCAGAGGGATGGGTATCCCTGAGGTGGGGAGGGGGCAACTCCCTGGGGGGAATCCAGCCTCATGCTGGCCAGCCTGTGGCTGGCTAAGCCTAGTGCTAGTTATCGTAAAATTGTGGTACCACATACTTTTTATCGCCCCAATTTTACGACTATCAGCACTAGGCTGGCAGCACAAGGGTTAATCTGATTGGGACGGGAGGGGCACACTGTTTATTTTAAATTATTTATTTATTGAATCACTGTATAGTGCTGCCAGGTCCGGCGACTGTAATTCTGCTAGACCCAATGTAAGCACTTAAACTAGACCCTTGCCTGCCGCAGGAAATACCGCTGAAATCCAGCGTGAAGCTGGCTTGGGTGTCCCTGCATGGGAATGCCCTTACTGTACATTGCTTTCATGAATCTTCTACCCATTCCCCACCCCGTTCACTCCCCTAAAACGTAGCCTAGAGTAGGTCTTTTTTTTCACCAAAAAAACCAGCATGAATGATTTTGCGCGGGATACCCTCACAACTATGTGTATGTATCTTATTTTAACTGATCACAAATAGTGGTACTCACGATCGCAAGGATTATCAACATATTCTACCATATATTTACTAATCATGCCACAATCTGCTCATTTATTTGTCCCACTATGTAGCCTTAACAGCTAATACACAAAAAAACATACTTAGTTGTATAATGACATGAAAAAGAAGTTCTAAATATAGTAAAATTGTACTAAATATAGTAGTATTTCATTAAATGCAATTGAACACATTCGAATATGCAAGCACATTTACAAATAGCAGAAACATAAACACCTTTTGCCTTCAACCTATATTTTGTATCTTTTTTAGACAAATTGTCTTAATAGTTTGCCACAGTTTAACCCATTCAGTCTACTTTACCATATATTTTATGTGTTACTGTTAATTAACATTAGTGTGTAATCAATACCCATCTAACTTTCAATCACATTGAGCAATAAAGCCACGATTTTATTGAGTTTAATTTAGTGAGTCTTTCTAAATAACTTACTTCTGATATAATACATAACATCCTCATTACCTTAAATCACTATCTCAAACATTTCTTAAACAAATGAGAGAGACATATTGTATGTCTTAGCAAACATCTTCTTAAACACCAGAAAGAGTTTTAGCATGTACCTTCTTTTTTATTAATGGACATTTTAATTGGTCTTCAAAGCAACTTGCACTTTTAATCACTGCTAAACACATCGGGATTCATATTGAGTTGGATACATATAGTTTCAAAAAGTAAGCCCTAAAAACTTTTATGAAAAAATAGGGCACCCAACTCTGCCCAAGTTGCATGTGAAACAAAATGTGAATATAAATGTAACAATGTAGAATCAGCGAAACAAAATAAAGTCTTATGTGAATCAAAAACAATTTCCAGATTTATGTGAAAAACAATAATATTCTTAACAGTTATTTACATAGTGCTTACAAATTATGTAGTGCTTATCAAGTATATTTAATTATTCACTTCGGCCCCTGCCTCAGTGGCGCTTACCATCTATATTCCCTACCGCAGGGCCATCTTAACAACATTATGGGCCCCCGGGCAAAGCAGTGCACCGGGGCCCCTACATATATATATATATATATATATATATTAGGGATGTGCACCGGCGACTTTTGAGGTCTCGTGTTTTGTGTTTTGGATCCGGATTTTCGTTATTTTTGAGGTTCGGATTTGTCTCGCAAAACACTTGACGAAAGGTCTCGGTTCGGATTTAAGGTATTGGATTCGGATTTTTTTTGAAAAAAACATAAAAAGTTTAAAAATCAAGTTTTTGGGCTTATTTTCACTCCTAGACTATTATTAACCTCAATAACATTCAATAACAAGCATTTTCACTAATTTACAGTGTATTCTGAACACCTCACAATATAGTTATTAGTCCAAAACGTTGCAAAAAGGTATCTTTCTGGACTGCGTAGAGGAGTGGGTCACCACAATATATCTTAAAAACCCTGAACTTTTATGATTCGCACCAATAATTGTACCTGGACTGCGTAGAGGAGTGGGTCACCACAATATATTAAAAACCCTGAACTTTTATGAATCGCACCAATAAATGTACCTGGACTGCGTAGAGGAGTGGGTCACCACAATATATTAAAAACCCAGAACTTTTATGAATCGCACCAATAAATGTACCTGGACTGCGTAGAGGAGTGGGTCACCACAATATATATAATAAGAAAACCATCAACTTGTTTGATTCGCACCAATAAATGTACCTGGACTGCGTAGAGGAGTGGGTCACCACAATATATTAAAAACCCTGAACTTTTATGAATCGCACCAATAATTGTACCTGGACTGCGTAGAGGAGTGGGTCACCACAATATCTTAAAAACCCTGAACTTTTATGAATCGCACCAATAAATGTACCTGGACTGCGTAGAGGAGTGGGTCACCACAATATATATAATAAGAAAACCATCAACTTGTTTGATTCGCACCAATAAATGTACCTGGACTGCGTAGAGGAGTGGGTCACCACAATATATTAAAAACCCTGAACTTTTATGAATCGCACCAATAAATGTACCTGGACTGCGTAGAGGAGTGGGTCACCACAATATATTAAAAACCCTGAACTTTTATGAATCGCACCAATAAATGTACCTGGACTGCGTAGAGGAGTGGGTCACCACAATATCTTAAAAACCCTGAACTTTTATGAATCGCACCAATAAATGTACCTGGACTGCGTAGAGGAGTGGGTCACCACAATATATTAAAAACCCTGAACTTTTATGAATCGCACCAATAAATGTACCTGGACTGCGTAGAGGAGTGGGTCACCACAATATATTAAAAACCCTGAACTTTTATGAATCGCACCAATAAATGTACCTGGACTGCGTAGAGGAGTGGGTCACCACAATATCTTAAAAACCCTGAACTTTTATGAATCGCACCAATAAATGTACCTGGACTGCGTAGAGGAGTGGGCACTGGGCACCACAATAAAATATATAAAAAACCTTCAACAGGTCTGCATTACACTACACATACGGCTGCTCCTCCATCCTCTCCATCATATACATGTTGGAGTTTTAGCGTGTGACAACCTCTTGTTTTTGATAATGTCAGTGCATTTTGAATATTTTTCAATTTGCCACACACCACTGAATGTACTTTATCTATGATACGCATCTATCTATCTTGACTGCGTAGTGTGGTGGCCCCGGTACACAATTTGGTACCGAGGCCACAATATAATTAAAAAACCCTCCACGTGTCAGAATTCCACCAAACAAGTATCTGGACTGCGTAGTGGGGTGGCCCCGGTACCCAACTTGATACCGGGGCCACAATAAAATAAATACACCCTCCACGTGTCAGAATTCCACCAAACAAGTATCTGGACTGCGTAGTGGGGTGGCCCCGGTACCCAACTTGATACCGGGGCCACAATACCTCCTCCAAACATGCTACAGACAATTCGTCATTGAGATCCCATTAAGTATGTTAAAGACAGACAGGGTCCAAGTGTTATTAGTTGACTTTGTAAAGAAAAAAACTGTCCCTGTTGCACATAGTCGTGCAATGAAGACTTACTTTTTCATTTAAAGGCACGATCTTTCAAGTGTAGTGTTTGTAAGTCTAAGTCATATTATACTTTTGGTAAAATTGGTTTTTTTTGTTCCTCTTTATGTTAATTAATTAGTAATAGAATTAAAGTAGGAAATAGATTTAAATAGAATTAAAGTAGGAAATAGAGTGGTATAGAGTTGTAGTGTGGTATAGATAGAGTGGTCCACACAATATAATAATAAAACCCTCAACTGGTCTGAATTCCACCAAACAAGTATCTTGACTGCGTAGTGTGGTGGCCCCGGTACACAATTTGGTACCGAGGCCACAATATAATTAAAAAACCCTCCACGTGTCGGAATTCCACCAAACAAGTATCTGGACTGCATAGTGGGGTGGCCCCGGTACCCAATTTGATACCGGGGCCACAATACCTCCTCAAAACATGCTCCAGACAATTCGTCATTGACAGACCCCAGACAGACAGGGTCGTAGTGTTATTGTTTGACTTTGTAAACCCAAAAAAATGTCCCTGTTGCACTTGCACATAGTCGTGCAATGAAGACTGACTTTTTCATTTAAAGGCACGATCTTTCAAGTGTCAGAAAGAGAGAGAAGACACAGGAGAGGAGAGTTGTAGCTGGGGACCTGGGGTGGAAGCTCCCAGGCTCCCCCAGCATTGCCTGGAAGTCTGAGCGTGGTGACTGAGCCAGGGCAAGGAATGTGTGCCCTGGATGAGGGGGAGAACTCCATGCCACTATAGTGAACCCAAGAGAGAGGGGGACACTGCACATGGAAGAGGCCCTGGAGTGAGGGCTGCTACAAGAGGCATGGTAGCTGTAGTGTCAGATCCTGAGGCTGAGAGTACACAGAGTGACGTGTCAGAGCACAGGAGACATTATCCCCGCAGAGAAGGGATGAGCTGCAGTTGAGAGGTCTGTTGTTGAAATAGGACATGCACACTTTAACAAACCAATCATTTCAGCGACAGGGCCTACCAAACAACTTTGACTGAAATGATTGGTTTGTTTGGGCCCCCACACCAAAAAAGCTATTCATCTCTCCCTGTACAGACTAAACAGGCTCTACTGAGGCAAGATGTCGTCCTCATCCTCAACCTCTGATTCCTCTCCCCCTACAGTGTGTACTTCCTCCTCATCACACATTATCAATTCGTCCCCGCTGGACTCCACAACCACAGGTCCCTCTGTAGTATCTGGAGGGCAGTGCTGTACTTCATTGAGGAATTGATTATTCATTTTTATAAACATCATTTTTTCAACGTTGTGAGGAAGCAACCTCCTTCGCCGCTCACTGACCAGGTTCCCCGCTGCACTAAAAACTCTTTCCGAGTACACACTGGAGGGGGGACAACTCAGGTAAAATAGAGCCAGTTTGTACAGGGGCTTCCAAACTGCCTTTTTTTCCTGCCAGTAACAATATGGACTGTCTGACATGTCTACTTGGATGGTGTCAGCAAAGTAATCATCCACAATTTTTTCTATTGTGACAGCATCCAATGCAGCGAGAGTAGACATGTCTGCAATGGTTGGCAGGTCCTTCAGTCCGGACCAGATGTTATCAGCATCCCCGCCAGTGCCTCTTTTGGGAAAACTGAGCTTTTTCCTCGCAGCCATAGATGTGGAAGAAAATGAGGGTGGAGCTGTTGGCATGTCACGGTCCTCTTCAGAGGACAATCTCCTGACCAGCAGGTCTTTGCACCGCTGTAGATTTGTGTCCGCCGGAAACAGAGACACAACATACGCTTTAAACCGAGGATCGAGCACGGTGGCCAGAATGTATTCCTCTGACTTTAAAAGAGTGACCACCCTCGGATCCTGGCAAAGCGTACGAAGGGCTACATCCACAAGAGCTACATGCTTGCTGTAATCGCAATGGCTTACCAGCTCCTCCCTCACTTTCTCCAGCTGCTTCTGCAACAGCCTGATCAGGGGAATGACCTGACTCAAGCTGGCAGTGTCGGAACTGACTTCTCGTGTGGCAAGTTCAAATGGCTGCAGAACCTTGCACAACACGGAAATCAGTCTCCACTGCGCTTGACTCAGGCGCATCCCCACTCCTTTGCCTATGTCGTAGGTGGCTGTGTAGGCCTGAATGGCCTTTTGCTGCTCCTCCATCCTCTGCAGCATATAGAGGGTGGAGTTCCAGCGCGTCACAACCTCTTGTTTGAGGTGATGGCAGGGCAGGTTCAAGCTTTTTTGATGTGCCTCTAGTCTGCGGTAGGCACTGGCTGAATGCCGAAAGTGTCCAGCAATTTTGCGGGCCACCGCAAGCATCTCCTGCACACCCCTGTCACTCTTGAGGTAATGCTGCACCACCAAATTAATGGTGTGGGCAAAACATGGGACGTGCTGGAAATTGCCCATATTTAATGCCCGCACAATGTTACTGGCATTGTCTGACACCACAAATCCCCATGAGAGTCTAAGTGGGGTAAGCCACTGGGAGATAATTTCCCTCATTTTCTCTAATATGTTGGCAGCGTTGTGCCTCTTATTAAAGCCTGTAATGCACAATGTTGCCTGCCTTTGCATGAGCAGCCATTTTGTAGATGCTGCTACTGATGCAGCTGTTGCTGTTGCTGCGGAAGGGGATGCATCTACCCAGTGGGCTGTCACAGTCATATAGTCCTTCGTTTGCCCAGAACCACTTGTCCACATGTCCGTGGTTAAGTGGACAGTGGGTACAACCGCATTTTTAAGAGCACTGAGGACACTTGATCGTACTTCTCTGTACATTTTTGGTATCGCCTGCCTAGTGAAGTGGAATCTCGAGGGGATTTGGTACCGGGGACACAATACCTCCATCAACCCTCTAAATCCCACTCCACTGATGGCGGACACCGGGCGCACGTCTAACACCAACATTGCAGTTACAGCCGCAGTTATACGCTTTGCAATAGGGTGACTACTATCGTATTTGGTGGTCATGGCAAACGACTGTTGGACGGTCAATTGTTTGGTGAAAGACTTAGCGGTCTTACGACTTCCCCTCTGGGAAGATGACCGACTAACAGCAGCAACAGCAGCAGTGGCAGTAGTAGGCGTACCGCTGCAGGATTCCTCGGATGAATCCCGTATTGAGGAGGACTCAGTCTGGCTGGTGACTTGGGCTGCAGGACTGAATCTGATGGAGATTGTGGAGGAAGTTGACGAGGAGGGTGTTGCTGGTGTGTATCCAACTGGACCACGGGATTTAGGTGTCCCTGTACCGATGAGGGTCCTAGCCCCAGTTCCTGAACTAACCACTGAACTATGAAGGTTATTCAGGTGACGTATAAGGGAGGATGTTCCTAGGTGGGCAAGATCCTTACCCCTGCTTATTTGAGCTTTACATAAGCTACATATTGCCATACATTGGTTGTCTGGATTTGGATAAAAATAACTCCAGACCGAAGAGGTGCATTTTTTGGTCTTCTGACCAGGCATGACGATGGGCTTTTTCATCCCATGGACATCAGCTGTTTCCCCCCCTGGTGCCTCATTTACAATAACCACATCACCATCCTCATCATCAAGTTCCTCCACAGCGCCAGCTACATCATCAATAGCCTCCTCCCGAGCCACCTCTTCCCGTACAGTGATGGGAAGGTCAGGCTTGACAACCACCAACACCCTTGGACTCGCCTTGGGGATTTGTGATAATTTCTCTTTAGAAGGCAGAGTTGTTTGCTGTTTTGTTGCTGACAGCATAACTCTCTTCAATTTTTTGTAGGGGGGGGGAGGAGGAGGAGGGCTAAGATCCGTGGGTGAAGCTGAACCACTAGTCATGAACACGGGCCAGGGCCTAAGCCGTTCCTTGCCACTCCGTGTCGTAAATGGCATATTGGCAACTTTACGTTTCTCCTCAGATGATTTTAAGTTTCTCTTTTTGCTACTTTTTCTTAACTTGGGCTTTTTGGATTTTACATGCCCGGTACTACGAGATTGGGCATCGGGCTTGGAAGACGACGTTGATGGCATTTCATCGTCTATGTCATGACTAGTGGCAGCAGCTTCAGCATTAGGAGGAAGTGGGTCTTGATCTTTCCCTACTTTATCCTCCAAATTTTTGGTCTCCATTATATGTAGCACAAGATACTGCAGAATGTGTGAACTTGGTAATATTGCAGTACCAATGGACTTATAATGCTGGATTGGTTTTGCAAATTTGGTTATAATTATTATATATTTTTTTTTTTTTTTAATTTTTTATTTTTTTTTACTTTTTTTTTATTTTTTACAAACTTGGGAATAATGGGGAAATAACTATGCCCTTAGAAGCACAGAGCACAGGACACAGCACCACTGGACTGAACAGGACACGGCACAGGACCCAGCAGCACTACGGAACTCAGCAGGACAGAGCACAGGACACAGCACCACTGGACTGATACTGCAGAATGTGTAAACTTTGTAATATTGCAGTACCACTGGACTTTTACTGCTGAATGTGTGAACTTGGTAATATTGCAGTACCAATGGACTTATAATGCTGGATTGGTTTTGCAAATTTGGTTATAATTATTATATATATTTTTTTTTTTTTAATTTTTTATTTTTTTTTACTTTTTTTTTATTTTTTACAAACTTGGGAATAATGGGGAAATAACTATGCCCTTAGAAGCACAGAGCACAGGACACAGCACCACTGGACTGAACAGGACACGGCACAGGACCCAGCAGCACTACGGAACTCAGCAGGACAGAGCACAGGACACAGCACCACTGGACTGATACTGCAGAATGTGTAAACTTTGTAATATTGCAGTACCACTGGACTTTTACTGCTGAATGTGTGAACTTGGTAATATTGCAGTACCAATGGGCTTATACTGCAGGATTGGTTGTGAAAAGTTTGTGGTAATTAAAAAATATTAAAGTAGTTTTTGGTATTTTATAAAAAAAACTTTTTTTTATTTTTTTAAACACAGGGGAATATTGGGGAAATAACTATGCCCTTAGAAGCACAGAGCACAGGACACAGCACCACTGGACTGAACAGGACACAGCACAGGACCCAGCAGCACCACTGACCTCAGAAGGACAGAGCACAGCACACAGCACCACTGGACTGATACTGCAGAACACAGCACAGCACAGCACAGCACAGCACAGCACAGCACAGCACTAAACAGCACAGCACTAAACAGCACAGCACAGCACAGCACAGCACTAAACAGCACAGCACAGCACTAAACAGCACAGAACTAAACAGCACAGAACTAAACAGCACAGAGGACCACCTAACACACCCTCCCTCTACCCTGATCAATGCCCGAGTGAAGATGGCGGCGACTAGCGGGGAATTTATAGGATCCGAGTATCGCGAGATCCGACAACGGGATTATGAGTCAGAGCCTCAGTTTCACTTTTGAATTTGGCTCCAATACCCGGATCTGTCTCGGATCCGACTCGGATCCGCAACGTTCGGGTGGGCTCGGATTTCAGAAATCCGAGCGCGCTCATCCCTAATATATATATATAGATGTATAGAGATACAGATATAGATATAGATATATGGAGATAGATATTTTTTTTGCAGGTTTTTTCTTTTGCAGGATTATTTATTCTAATTAGGAGCCCTGCCTATGGGGCCCCCTTGCCTGTGGGGACCCGGGGCACCTGCCCATCATGACCAATGGAAAAGATGGCCCTGCGCACTCATACAGGGCAGACACACAGGGCCGCACTTATACTGGGGCAACACACAGGGCCGCACTCATACAGGAGCAGACACACAGGCCGCACTCATACAGGGGCAGACACACAGGGCGCACTCATACAGGGCAGACGCACAGGGCGCACTCATACAGGGCAGACACACAGGGCGCACTCATACAGGGCAGACACACAGGGTGCACTCATACAGGGGCAGACGCACAGGGCGCACTCATACAGGGCACTCACACAGGGCGCACTCATACAGGGGCAGACACACAGGGCGCACTCATACAGGGGCAGACACACAGGGTGCACTCATACAGGGGCAGAAACACAGGGCGCACTCATACAGGGGCAGACACACAGGGCGCAATCATACAGGGCAGACACACAGAGCACTTTATATAGTGTCATTAAGATGCTCTCTGTATTGCAGACACAAGAATGCCCTCTGCATTGTATGGCTGACACAAAAATGCTCTCTCTATTGCATGGTATTTGCTAGGATACTCTTTGCATTGTATGATGGTCACTAGAATTCACTTTTGTATTGTATGGCGGTCACTAGGATGCTGTTTATATTGTATGGCGGTCACTAGGATGCTTTCTGTATTGTATGATGGTCACTAGGATTCTCTTTGTATTGTATGGCAGTCACTAGGATGCTGTTTATTTTGTATGGCGGTCACTAGGAGGCTGTTTATATTGTATTTGTATCACTAATACTAAATTATCATGCAGAACAGTATAAACCTTGCAATTCAATATGTATGATTCATCCATGAGAGTATTTTAATTTAATTTGAAAAAGAAAAATGTTTTAATTGTTCATGCTTGTGTGTATAAGTAATCACAGTTTTATTTAAAAGTATGTGGTTTTTATCTTTGAAATCCCTAACCACAAGAAGAGGGGATTGGAAGGAATGGAGGACATTGGGAGGTTGGAACCTCTTCTTCGGGGTTAAGGCACACACCAGCATGGTTTCAACACACTACAGTTTTGTATACAGGTATGCAGAAGCAGTGTGATTTACTTTTTATTTTTTTCATTTATATTGTTAGGGAGACTTTTTGATCCGGTGGGAGACACAACTATTATTACATTAATGCTAACCCTGGGAACTCCCTGCTGCTGGATTAAGCTGCTCCACTTACATAACTAATGTGTATACACCACCCACTGGTGTGCTGACTCTGTCTACTTGTGTTTGCTTTGCCTACATGTGCAATGCTTTGCCTACTTGTGTGTTAGCTCCGTTAACTGTGATAGACGGACTCTGCTTACCATAGCGTATTGCATTTGCCTTGTATAAAAACCAATGTGGCTCGAGCTAATGGAGTGCTAACTCCGCCTACAATTTGCCCTGCCTATCATTTATTGGTCCCGCCTACATGAGGCCACTTTCAGAATTTTTTCAGGGCCACTTTAAGTTCCCAATCCACCCCTGGTATTATGTGTGTGTGAGGGGCCACTGTGTGTGTGTATTATGTGTGTGTGAGGGGCCACTGTGTGTGTGTGTGTGTATTATGTGTGTGTGAGGGGCCACTGTGTGTGTGAAGGGGGGGCACCCAAACCAATATCTTGCCTAGGGCCCCATGAGGTGTAAATCCGACTCTGATAGATAGATATATATATCATGCATATGAAAATATGTGTAGCAGAATTCTTTCAGTAAAGTGCTAGCCACACCCCCACATTAGGTTGGCCACACCCACTTGGCAAATGTCACTCCCACTTTGATGGGGGGGCGCCGGTGCCCTATCTCACCCAGGGCACTGAAATGTCTAGTTACGGCACTGATTAAATGGCTCTGGGATCAAAACATCAAAATTTTGGATTATGGCCAGGAAACTCCCCATCCTTAATCCCATTGAGAATTTGTGGTCAATCCTCAAGAGGCGGGTGGACAAACAAAAACCCACAAATTCTGACAAACTCCAAGCATTGATTAGGCAAGAATGGGCGGCCATCAGTCAGTATGTGGCCCAGATGTTGATTGACAGCATGCCAGGACGAATTACAGGGGAAGGGTCAACACTGAAAATATTGACTCTTTGCATAAACTTAATGTAATTGTCAATAAAAGCCTTTGACACTTATGAAATACTTGTAATTTTACTTCACTATACCATAGCAACAGCTGACAAAAAAGTCTAAAAACACTGAAGCAGCAAACTGTGTGAAAACCATTACTTGTGTCATTCTCAAAACTTTTGGCCATGACTGTTCTACCTTAGGACATTTTTGAATAATGAATTGGGACAGTGATTGGTGGTTTTTAGGAGCTCTATGGTGATCTGGTCCCATTTATCTATGGCTTCCAGTGACCGCACAGATGGAGAATGTGCAGGACCAGCAGGCGGAGAGGATGGCGGGGTCCCTGGCAGCTCCTCCTCCTGCTCCTCTGACTGGTCACCCACAGTTGGTGGTGGCTCCACATCTAAGAAAAAGTAAATAAAAACTCTTAAGCCAAATTGATGAGGGAATGTATTTTCTTGAAAGATTGAATTAATGTGGAGATGTTTAATATATATATATATATATATATATATATATATATATATATATATATATATATATATATATATATCATACCTACTCTGGTGCTCAAACAATGATCACACGCCATAAGCCGACACTACACTTGCCCTAAACACCTATGAGATACTCCTATCTGCATCTGAATCTGAATGTGCCATTCATGTAAATGTAAACTAGGAGGAGTACAGCAGTTCCATCCTATTACTGATGTGTTCTGGTAAATTAATATCCATAGTATGGACACATGTCTATTTATGCACCCTTCCCTTTGTGTCTGTCCTCAATAAAAACATTTTGCTCGTCACTCCCCCACCCTACCCCTCTCACCTACCTCCCCCTCACATCCAATGTTTTTTATTGTAATGGGATATGGTTTAAAGTTTGAATGGTTAGTGCAGTACTTGATGTATATAGTGTAGGATGTCATATCTTGTACTTTATGCCCTGTATTGTACTAAAAAGTATGCATGATTATGTCTTAGGGTGTACTGTGTACACTTGAATGAAACGTATGACCTGTGTTTTTTGTACTTTATACAAATAAAGTTACTTTTTCAATCAAAAATATCCACAGTATATCCCATACTTCAGACCCTGGTGACGTCACACACTGTGACATCACGCACTGTGACATCATAGTTATTGACCACACTGCCCAGGAACAGTGCAGAGAGGCAGCTCAGAGAGAGCGAGGAAGTCAAACATACAGCAGTGTATTTGATTTGTCTCTTAATTGGACGTTTATTGTTACATCGGATTTATGAGGTGAGGTCTAATTGTGAAGGTGCATGTGACAAGTATGAGAGAACATGTTTATGTTTAGAGCACAGCACAGAGTATATCAGGAGATGAGTCATGAGAACAGGGGTTCACGTGACAGAGGCAGTGACATAATGTGTGGATGGGAATGGAGGCAGCAGGAAGGTACAGACTGAGAGTTATATAGTAGAAGGAGCAGGGTCCCCCAGCAGCACAGAGTATATCAGGAGATGAGTGATGTGTTAGTGAGGACAGGGCTGCATGTGACAGGGGCAGTGATATGATGTGAAGAATGGAATGAATGCAGCAGGAAGCTACAGACTGAGAGTTATATAGTGGAAGGAGCAGGTGCCCCAGCAGCACATATTATTTCAGGAGATAATTTTGCGGAAATTGTGGGAGGCAGTGACCTGTCAACTCCCCTGGATGTGTCAGTGAGGACAAAGCTGCATTTGACAGGGCAGGGTCTATACATCTTTCATATAAAGCCCACTGCCCAGTGTAAATTCTCAATTCCTGTATGTCATTTTAAATACTTGTTTTATGTTATGTTGCACATTTTGAGTTGTATTGAATGTGAATATTTAAAGTACAATATACTGTTATCAGGATTATGTCATTAGTATCATCTGATGTCAGGGATTTTATTTCATTAGTTAGTAACTGGTTGTATTACATTATATCATACTGATATATAGCTTGGTATATAATATTACACTGGTAGATAGCTGGGTGTATTATATAATATCATACTGATAGATAGCTGGCTGTATTATAATACATTGGTTAGTTACTGGGTATTGTACATGAATCTGATGAATAATTATATGTTTTACTTCTGATATAATGACACCATGAACTCACTGTCACATGAGAATATGATTAATGCTGATGTAATGTAAGTACTCTTATAGTTCTCTGTTCCTGCGCACACATCACACTCACCCTGCTCTCTTCACTCAGGTCACATGTGCGAGTTATCACATAATGACACATAAATGTTACATCCTTGTAAATGTTGTATTATGATCAAACACCTATTTATTGCAGCGTCTGCCCACAGCCTGTCAGTGGCCCTCACCCTGTATGTCTCTGCCCCTTTAATCTCCCTTATTCTGACCCTAATCTGTGATTAAAGAAGGTTACTCAGGTTTCTTCAGCTAAACAAGTCCCAGGAACTGACCAACATCACAGTTCTGGTTCTGACTATTTGTCTGGCACTGGTGTACATTAAATATACAGGTAAATAAGAATGTATTCTCTACTTGTCTGTCCAGGTCGAATAATGACCAAGAGCTGGGGACCGCGAAGGAACATCTCGCGAGATTGTGGATAGAACTGGGGGAGAGCCAGGCAGTGGAGGCGGAGGAAGTTTGGATGAAGCATCAGCTGGTATGACAACAATCTATTACCATTTGTATACATCCAAACATACACGTACAGAGGTAATCACGAAATGGAGTGGTCATGCCAGGCTGAGGGGCGTGTGACGGTCTCTGGCCCGTGCTAAGCGCTTCTGAAGCATTAGGCTGCCTCCAATTCCCCTCCTCTAACAAACCCCTAAAATTGCTGCATACCTCCCAACCTGCCTGGGGACAAACGTGCCGACTGGTGGAATGGTGGCACGGTGGCTTCAATTCGTGACTGTCCCACCTAAATCAGGACAGCCGGGAGGTATGATTGGAATGTGGCCATTGTGATTCTATGAACCCATGTGTGTGACATGTCATTGTGCATGATCCCACGCTATATCTTCATGTGTAGCATCCAGCCTTCAGAAGCGCTTTATAAATATATATATATATATATATATATATATATATATATTTATATATAGGGGCAACATATACACAGCGCCTTACAGAGACTATATACATTCACATCAGTTCCTGCTCCGACCTCCGCGTGGCAGTGCGACACTAAAAGGTTAATATCCCTCACCATTCGAATGGCTGGAAACTGACTCACGGTACAGATTCATTTTCCTACTATTCACATTATAGACGGGATTAATAATGTGATGCCCACTGTCTGTAAAGTACGGAAAGTGTGACATACATCTATCTATCTCTCTCACCGTCTGTCACTTTCTCTCTCTTTCTCTCTCTCTCTCTCTCACTCTCTTACCGTCTGTCACTTTCTTTCTCTCTCTGTCACTCTAAAACTGACTTTATACCTGCATTATCCCCTGAACAGGAAAGAAAATGTGACATCTTTGAGGCAAGAGAGGATTTGCTTTCAAGCCTGGTCAGTCCATCATTATATCACTTAATATTCCAATGTGATGATAGTCACAGCCGTGGTGCACTCTCTCCTCGCAAGTGTCCCATAAGACCAAAACTGAAGCTTTGTCCACACACTTTATTACTGTAATATATACAGCAATCACCCCGGGTGTATTATATACCACGCAATCACCCCGGGTCTATTATATACCCAGAAATCACCCCGGGTGTATTATATACCACGCAATCACCCCGGGTCTATTATATACCCAGAAATCACCCCGGGTGTATTATATACCCAGCAATCACCCCGGGTGTATTATATACCACGCAATCACCCCGGGTCTATTATATACCCAGAAATCAGCCCGGGTGTATTATATACCCAGCAATCACCCCAGGTGTATTATATACCCAGCAATCACCCCGGGTGTATTATATACCCAGCAATCACCCCGGGTGTATTATGTACCCAGCAATCACCCCGGGTGTATTAATATAAACACATCAAGTAGGAATATCTCTCAGCCCAGAACCCTATTTATCTCTTCTCAAGGTCTTGAGAGCAGTTTGAATGCAGAAGGTCTGTCCTCTGGATTACTGTCCCAATGTCCTAACTGCTATTGTATCAGGGCCCATCATTCTCGTTATCCTATAAGACAGTGCGCTGAATCTGTCTCCTCCCTCTAATTGCCCACACTGGGTCTTGGAGGGTGATAGCAAAGAAAAAGTCATTATTTCTGGAATAAATGGCTGCTGTGATATATAAGTAGATATTTATATAGTATCACATCAGGATATGCTACAGAACTTCAGTTATAATAATAGGTGTACAGTAAATCATATAGGGCTAGGTATCTAGGAGATCTGTGGGGTCCCATATCCAGGGTCTCCATCATTTGAGACCTATCCTCAGGTCAGTTCTCCTGCTGCTGCCAGCAGGGGTATCCTGAATCTCTGTCATTCTGGCACAGTTTTGTAGAATGCAGATGATTGGATGGCTTAGTCAGGTGTTGTCATTTCTCCAATATGTCTTCAGAGTACACCAGAAATTGTACAGCACTCTCATGGTTTCCCTCCTGAATATAGATTGTGAGCTCTTCAGAATAGGCACCTCTCTTCTCATATTAATTATTGACAACAACATCTTTTCTGATCATAATTCTTAGAGCAGATTGCATAATACTCCAACCACACACAAATATATCCCAAAAAGGGTTTCGGGTAATAACAATACTATGTGCAGAAATCTGTAGTAACCTGGTCAATTCTGTCATTTGTCTAATAAAATAGCAGACATCAAGGTGGCCTGAAGTTTACTTGGTCCATAAAATCCCCTACGTAGTCTTCTGTTTTCCAAATAATGTAATACAGTGACAGGGAACGATCTGCACTTATCCTGTTCATTTATAGTCTGATTTATGGGAAGATAAGATCTACGAGTTCAAGATTCCTAGAATCTTGGACACAGCGGTACAGTAACATAGCCGTACCCTGTAAATAAGCCCCTTTGTGCAAGGAGAGGGCACTACACAATATGTTACACAAATATATAATATGGTGAGGGCTACGTATTCATATACTGAGATCTGAATATAATTCTCTCTATTGCAGCTCAGCAGCTATATGAGGGTAAATGATCACCTCAAGAATCGTGTCACCAGGCTGCGGTTGCTGGCCACAGAGCAGGAGGTACAGTATAACAGTTACTATAAAGAGGTGGCGCTCAGGTGGTGGCTTTGCTTACATTACCCGTGGTGCCGTCACTTCAGAGCTGAGGGTACATTTTACACGGCACTCGGTTCATAGGAGCAGAGAGAATATGGAACAGCTTCATGTGTGACCAGTAAATAACATGGACTCATGTATGTAGTAACTGATAGCCGGGATGGAGGAGAAGGTGCTTTGCTGCCAGAAATATTTTATTGTGTTTATTACATATGTGCCCAGTGTAAAGTGTACATACATATAAATGTGTAATGTATTTATGTATAAACAGTAGGAGAAGTGACAATATGACATACCACCATATACACCCCCACATCCACCACTGTGTATAAAAGTTATGGATTCCACTCACCCAGTGGTCCAGTAGAGATCTGGGGGGGCCCAGTGCTATAAGACGCCCACTGTCTGGTCCCAAGGAAGGGCCAGAAGCCGTCACAAGAGCTTCAGCAGGGCTCTCAGGAACAGGAACTCAGTAGGATCTGGTGGGGTTATGTCATCTATCCACTGGACAAATTTCTAGACCAAATCAAAATAAAAAATACTTTTTAATAAGACCAATTTGTTAATTTTTCCATTAAATTATTTTCTGTCGTTCTGCAGTAAAATGTATAGTAACCTGGTAATAACCTGCGGGGACAGACTGTGGCTGGCTTATCCGAGTCCTATGGAACTTGTCCTAAAGATTTGTTGTGTATAATTTATTTCACTCTGTATCTCTTTCCCTAGATTATCAACAGAAACCTGCGTGAGCCAGAAGCACCTTCTCTGTTAGTATCTATATGGTTTATTCCATGTACACATACATTCTATACGGCTCTAAAAAGAAACATTTGTGTATATAATCAGTGCTGTCCATACTGTAATAGAAATATCAGGAAGACTTTAAGTCCTGTACTGGTGACTCCAAACAGGCTCTGTCTATACTGTTCTAGCAGCTCCAGACAGGCTCTGTCTGTACTGTTCTAGTAGGTCCAGACAGGCTCTGTCTATACTGTTCTAGTAACTGCAGGCAGTCTTTGTCTGTCCTTTTCTAATAACTCCAGAAATATCTATAATATACTGTTAAATTGTTGCTCACCCAACTTTAAAATATTTGTATAAGAGAACCTCCAGATAGGAACTATGACCATGGACTGTGTCAGTAACTCTTGTGAATAGAAGACATAAGTTTAATAATATTTTCTGGTCCTTCAGGATGAAACCTGTGGAGCAGGCTGCCCCATATCCTGAAGCGATGGTGAAGGCTGAAGTGGTGAGTCCATGTCATCAGCCCCTTCCTCTATGTTATATAAAGTGACATCATATTTACTGTCAGCAGTAAACAACCTCTCCTGTTGGTCACTGCCTCCTTGCAGCAGGACATCTACACCGTATCATATGACTACAGTAAGAACTGGACCTGTGAGTCAGACCAACCAGGTAGAAGACCCAGCACCCTATACCTTCTGCACTTGCCCTCTTAAGCATCTGCACCAGCCCAGGAACCTGTCGATCACTTAATAAAACCTCTGTCTTGAGAAAGTCACCTAGGTGACGAAATGCATTGGCCAATTACAGCTACTTCCGGTTTCCGCACTTCCGGTCAGGTGTGCGTTCCAAGCTGGAACGAACGCCGCTGCAGCACACAGAGGATCACCTCGTTATAACCACTCAGTTTACTGTGTTTGCCGTTCCCAACATCATCGATTTATCCTGACCGCCAGCCTGATATCACCTCCAGAGCATTGGACTTACTGGATGTTGCCTGGACCATCCACTTCACAATATCAAAACCTCTAAGCGCAAGTATTGACTTTGCTTTGTATCTCAGGAACTACAGCTACATTATACTGGACATACTCATCTCTCAGGACAATCATCTATTCCTGTTATTCCGCTGCGTACCTACCTTACCCCGTGGTGCGCTCCCCCCTGTGTTTCTATTGACTTAATAAAACCTATTAAACCTATTGATCGAGAGTCTTGTGCTGTTTCTTTCATACTGCCATATATTGTTACAATGTTTAATTGAATATATATATATCAGAGAAATAACAAGCCTGCGCTCGGTATATCCCATATTATATATGGTACCAGCTGCATGGCAATAAGCCCGCTCTCGGTATATCCCATGTTGTATATGGTACTAGCTGCATGGCAATATAAATGCCCATATATGTATACAAAACAAAAGACAGTTGTCAGCGCTTATCCTTTACACTGGTTATTTGTGTGTATCTAGCAAATTGAAATCATGAGGTATTAGTTCATATTTTGATTAAAACATTTAAGCCTGCATCCCAGTGTCAAGGGCACCTCATTATATGCATGTCCTACACTGACCTATATGCTTTAAGCAACATTAAAATGCAGTTAAAATCAGATGCACTCACCTCCCAGGAATAGGGGCTTACATCTAGCATATATACATTTTTTTTTTTTTTTAAAGAAATGCCGCCCCTCCAGTCAATAACCAGCACCAGCGCTACAGCTAGAAGCAGACTCCCACTAGAACAGGGGGGCAATGAGCAGGGAGACCCCCTCTCATAATGTGAACCAGTACCACCCTACTTGGCATGATGTTGGAACCCCCGCAACCTCCTGTTCCTATAGGCAGCCAGCCCGTTTGTTGAATAAGACTGCGGCTTTTCCTGGCACCCTGGGGCGGTGTATACCAGGGTTATAGAAACTGAAAATAAAAACTACAGGAGTGGCAAGAAAGTCATAGTCCCAGGTACTGTGGCACTACATATACCAGAAAGTCCTGGTAGCCATTGACTGTGCATGCTGGAACTTCAATTACCAGCGTTCCCATGACTGCCAGTGCCCAGGATGGTTAAAAGCTGAGCCAATCGCAAGCAGCTAGTGTGGGAAAATGTAATTTTGTGTCTGACTCTGTAATGAGCAGTTCATGTCGCTATATATATATGGAGTTTTATTCTATTGATTACTTCATGGATGAAGATCCCCATTGGACTATGTCTGGAAGGAAGAATGTGTTGTTTAATAAAGTGGTGAAAGAAGGATACCAGAGAGCAGGAATTGGCCCGAAGTAACATAAACGCTGAGGATGCATGGAGAGAGAAAAATATTGAGTATAGCAAGAGTTAAATTAGTATGTTGGATGGGGTCGAGGTTTAGCCAATCAGCGGGGAGCAGTAGGGAGGGGCTATCCCTGGGGAAGAGTTATTAGCTGAGGAAATATAGCTAACTTCCTCGTGCTCGTCTGGAAAGTTCCTGGTGAGTACAACCTGCTCTGTCTGGCTGGTGAGTATATATAGTGTTTTTAAAATGTACCTTAATTGTGATCTTTTCTTTATCCTCTACTTTGTTTTTCCTTGCTCTTAGTTTGCTGTTTCTTTTCCCTGTTTTCATCTCCATTCCTTTCAACCCCCTCTCCCCATTTCTCTCAACATCCCTCCCCCACTCCTTTCATTCCCCCCTCAATTTCATATCCCCCCCTTTTTGCGCCATTTATCCCGCTTCTTAACTCCACATCCCTTTTTCATTTTCATTTTCCTCCCCTTTCTTTCTAACCCCATTCTGCAGCCCAATCCCCTCCTATCTGTTTTGCTTCGCTCCAAGAGGATTTCCCCACATCGCCTCCTAGAGGCTTCACAGGGCCCTCCTGCTCTTTCTAAGCAGTGAGTCCAGGTCCAGGACTTGCCGCTTGCTGCATCTAATGCCTCCCTCACTTGCCGGGTCCCGGACAAGCGAGGGGGTTCCGCCGCAAGCTCGGTGGCTCACATGCGCAGGTTCGGGCTGGCGCTCATATGCATACGCTGCCAGACCCGGCGGCGGCAAGTTTAGATGTGGGCGCTCCCGGAGCGCCCGTGATCTCGCACCTTGCCACCAATGAATGTGGAGAGGTGGCCTCTCTCCCTCCTGAGCGGCTGACAAGCACCCCCGCTGGAGGGGAGGGTCACCCCGGTCCCAGCAGCCCCACATTCCTGTCAGACTGTCCCTGTACAGTTACAGCAATACACTGCTCCAGTTCCGATTTTGCTCTGCCCGGTCTGCAGAAAGCCATTTCCTGGACTGTATTTGTAAATTCAAACATTGTCGCATTTATAACCAATGAACAGAGCTGGGATGATAATAGTCAATTTATTCTGCTGCGTGGTTGGCATAAGACTGGGGACACTTCAGGTCAACTTTTATCTGTCAAATCAATATTTTGTAGCCAGATGAAGAACAGAACGGTTTACAAAAAAATGTTTTTCAACAATTATTTAGATCACCCAGTTTTTCTGCACAGCTAAGGACTAACTGTTTGTCCAGAGCGCAGCAACATTGTTGTAACAAAGTAAAAATAATTTATGGCTGCCTGCCAAGTTTCATTGTAGCAATTAGGGAAAATAGGATGAGAAAACCCAGTCTAGTATATTTTCAGCTGAAATCTCCAGTTTACAAGCAGATAGGTAAACTGGAGACTTTATGTTTGAGTAAGGGCTTGATGATGCCACGCTAGCCTCCCGAAGAGTGGGGGGGAAGGGCTCAGGCACATGGGTGGATGTCAGATATGGAGCCTCAGAAAGGAAGGGTAACGTGGTATTGCCGGGCCCTACATTAGCTGTACCCCCTGCACTCAAAGGGGAAGGAGCATCTGGGAAACAGGCATCGATACAGGAATCCATGATCAGGAATGCAGACGTCTGATTAAAACGGCATGATAAATAACCTAGTATTTGATTAGGGGTAAAAACAGGAGCTGATGGGTAACAGAAATATATTACTGTTTCCTGGTGTTTATAATGCATTTTGATTTTTGGGTTCTGATTTTTTTTAAAAAAAGCATAAAACTGCTCAAAACCACAGTATACACACTCTCTAATCCTTTAAGTGCTTTCACTAAACTTGTCATCGCTTATAAACAGTAGCAGCTGTCACATGTGATATGTATAATCGTATAGATGACCATAAGCAGCACTCTTTAACAGTACCTTAGAACAAAGTGATTAAGTAGTGAGGGTACCAGCCTTATGACAACCTAAAAGGAACTTTTATTGGCTAAAAATGTTACATGACTCATCTCCCACATTCATTAATGTCATCCGGCATGTCACTGGAGTGACTCCCCTCTGAATAGAAGTATTTATCACAAGTCTACTTCTGCCTTTATAGTGTATACTGGTACAGTTTATTGAGTAATTGTTAAAAATGATCGGTGATACCAGTTTAATTCCTTAAGGAGAAAATATATGGAAATGCTGTATGATTTATTATTTAATATTTCATATAGCTAATTATGAAACATATTCAGTAGCAGTTATTAAGCTGGAAGTTGTGATCGGAATTTACTAGAGATGGGGAAAAGCAACTGTGAGGTGAGGCATTCGTTAATATCTGCAGTAAATGTACTGTGAGATAGGAGTTTATCAGTATGGCTGTATCTCAATATTGTGTTATAAATATGTTCCACCAAGTGAAATGTAATCTGGGCTAGACAAAGCAGCCTGCTGATATACTCTGCTTCCCTGGTAGGCTGCATCATTGCCACGATAGATATTTATGTAGAGTTTTCATGGCACACTATATATTTTTTCACTTTATGCAATGCATAGAAGTTTTTGTGTGCCTGCCAATAATATGGCATAGAATAGAAATTCTGATAACATGCATGGATGAAAGTTATAACAGATGATGTCCCCACATTTCTCTGGTACCTACAGTATTCTTCTATGGATGATCCTCCTTTACCACTGATACTAAAGACCCGTGTGTCCACACAACAATATTCTGTCATTTGGTTACCATTAAAAACTCTTACCTGTTTCTCCTGGGTACCCTGCCCGTGGACTTCGTCAATACAACGGGAAAGTTGGACAAATCTAGACTCTAAAAGTCAGCTTTTTCCTCCAGAGCCTAGCTTCTCTCCTCAGTCTCATTATCCGAAATGGGAGAAGGAACCAGAAGCATTGATGTGCATATGTAAAATAAAAACAATTCACTTGTTCACTTGCAGTGGAGCGGGGAATAATAGGAATCCGGATCTCGCGAGATCCGACGGCGGGATTAGGACGTCAAGCCTCGTTTTCAGTGTGGCCATCGGCGGGAATACCCGAACAGTGCTCGGATCGGGCTCGGATCCGCACTGTTCGGGGCTGTTCGGATTGCGGGAATCCGAGCCTGCTCATCCCTGCTTATAATATTCCTCAACCACCCTCTTAACCTCACTAGATTACAATATTACCACCACCCGTTACACAATTCCCCCTGTCCAACATTGTTGTGTGACAGGATCATTTAGCTTACAAATCCCTTTTACCTTTGCAGTCTGGCTGGACCGAAATGCAAAATGTAGACTTAACCTCATGTATCAAACTCCCATTGTCCCATAGATTAAGTAATAATAGTAAGCTTGCGAGCAGGGTCTTCTCACCTCTTTGTCTGTTTTACCCAGTTTGTTTCTAACTGTATTTGTCCCCAATTGTAAAGCGCTACGGAGTATGTTGGCGCTATATAAATAAATGATGATGATTATGATCTTTGTCATTCATAAAATCAGAACTTTATTGCAGAACAGAAGCATGGACGAGCGCTACTGAGGGTGAAGTTGTGAAGGGGGAGGGAACTGTCGCCATCTTTGTCTCTCCTAAACGCTTATCCTCAAACGCCCACTAAAGGATGACTCATTGCCTTCAGCCTTTACCATGGGAACACATCACCATTAAAACCGTTTTATATTTTTCTTTCAGACTACTCAGCCTATTGGATAATCTGACTATGTTACTCTCCCAGGTCCCATAAAATACATAAGCTCTAGAAAGACGTATATAAAAATTGTGTTTTTCCGCCCCTCTGCTGAGCTGGACCACTTCAGTATGCACCAGCTCTACATCGGCAGCGTAGACGCCAGGCTTACCCTTTACACCCTACCAGGTATAAGCACAAGAAATATTTTTGAAGATGTGTTTTGATAGCAAAAACGCAATCACTATTTGGTTTGATTAAAATGATAAACCCTCTATAGCACAACAGCCATACTCTTCCTTTGCGGGTATGAATGAAAGTATTAAAAAATTAATTCTAAAATACACCCACAAAATCATATAATATAGGTAAAAGCAATGAAGATATCTTCAGCGGTCAATCAGGAATCAGCCAATCAGAAGCAGTTAGCGAGTGCTGGCCACTGTCATTGTGCATTTGCAGGCTACTGACATTCATGTCTGCATCTCCCTGCATATCTGTCCTAGTCACAAGTGGGCAAACACTCCCTTTTCCTATCCCATACCAACTCTCCAAATTTGCTTAAGAACACAGCCATGAATAATGAATGGTACCAAAACATCCTCCAAGACCAACTTCTCCCAACCATCTGAGAACAGTTTGGTGAAGAACAATGCCTTTTCCAGCATGATGGAGCAACTTGCTATAAGGTAAAAGTGATAACTAAATGCAGAGCCGTAACTAGGGTGGTGCGGGTGGTGGCGTCGCCCAGGGCGCAAGTCCGAGGGGGCGCAGCAGCCGCCCGCTACCTTCCCTTCTGTGGCACATAGTAAAAAAACAAATATAAAAAAATAAATAAAATTGTGGCCCCTCCCCTGAATCACGGCACCCCCCGCCATGATTTAGGGGATGGGGGGGGGCTCGGGTGTACAGAAAGAAGGGAGGGGGGTTGGCGCTTGAGCGGGTTGTAGGTGGTGATCAAAGGATCACATCCTATTGCTGACTGGGAAAGAGCTACGCGTCCATCTGTGATGAGTTCACCGCAGTTGCAGATCCAATGTGATAGCGCAGGGGGGTGGGATGAATGGAGGACGGCTCCTCTGACTTCCTGACTGACTCATATGATGAAGATGTGCAGTACATAGCAGGTATTTTAACACTCACAATCACATATTCACTAGCACCATATGTACAGTATAAATGCAGATTATATACAAACCTCTAGTTCCTCTCTGAATATCCAGTGTCAGCCTAAGTAATCACTTGATAAGTGAAGAAAAAAAAACACCAATATTGTCACTACACAAACTGTTGCAGATACAGACTTTTATGCTCTCTCTACCTGAATAAAATAACTGTTAATCCTGTACTTCAACATATAGTTGGTGAGTAAACACATTGGGCACACTCATATAGAGGCAGACACACAGGGCCGCACTCATACAGGGCAGACACACAGGCCGCACTCATACAGGGCAGACACACAGAGCGCACTCACAGGGCCATCTTAACAACATTATGGGCCCCCGGGCAAAGCAGTGCACCGGGGCCCCTACATATATATATATATATATATATATATATATATATATATATATATAAATATATATATATAGATATAGATGTATAGAGATACAGATATAGATATAGATATATGGAGATAGGGATAGATAGATGTACTTGCTCAGTGACCCTTGAAGGTTTTTTTTTTGCAGATTTTTTCTTTTGCAGGATCATTTATTCTAATTAGGAGCCCAGCCGATGGGGCCCCCTTGCCCGTGGGGCCCCCGGGCACCTGCCCATCATGCCCAATGGAAAAGATGGCCCTGTCCTACCGCACAGACATACACATACTGAGGTTAATTGTGTCAGAAGCCAACTAACCTACTAGTATGTCTTTGGAGTGTGGGTGGAAACTGGAGCACCTCAAGTAGGCCCTCACAAAAATGTGAATAGCTTACAGAATAAACACATAGGGCCAGGGGCGGATTGGAAACTTAAAGTGGCCCTGGAAAAGAGTCTGAAAGTGGCCTCATGTGGGCGGGGCCAAATAAATGGTAGGCGGGGCCAAATAAATGGTAGGCGGGGCCCATTATGTGTGTGTACCCACTGTGTCTGCGCTCACTGTGTCTGTGCACCCACTGTATGTACCTGATTATGTGTGTCCTGTTCTTGTCGCTTTCTCTACCTATGAAAGCTCAGTTGCTGCTTGTCTGGATCCTGGAATGCTGTGAGTCCTATCTGGAAAAAAAATGGGTACACGAAATTAAGAAAACTCCAACGAGCCCCGGCGTTAAATCAATCGCACACACATTTAATAATTAGCCCTCCCTCCAGCCCCATTAAAATAATAGTATTCACATTTGATAAATAGAGATATTTTCCTCCAACCTACCCCATCATTAAATTAATAGTATTCCCATTTAATAAATTAACCTATTTCCCTACCTCCAAACAGGCCCAGAAATAAATAGGATTTAAGTTTAATAAATATAACCATTTTCCAAAACCATCCCTTGTCATTAAATTATTCAAATTTACATTTAATAAATAGCCCTCCGCCCAAATCTCAGCCTCACATTCAATTAAAGTCCTGCCTCCTCATCTTAAATTAATAGGCCCCACTATTAAACTAAATTGCCCCACCATCACCCATTAGTCACCACCTGTTTTGTTGATTTACTTGTAATCAGTTCATCAGAACACTGAAGCATGGGTGGGCACTGCTGAGCTCTTTATTCAGCCATTTGCAGACTTAGGTACATTGCCCACTGCCCCCACCCCCACTTCCCAGCATTCCCTATGGTCTTAGGGACCATCACTAAAGATCCAAGCTTAAACATATAAGGGAGTATCTACAAACATTAAGCATATCTAATGCAATAACATCACATCTTCTTTTCTTTAAAGATTAGCCCTGTATCCTTCAGTATAACAATTCAACGATATAACATTAAGAACATCATCTAACACGTTTCAATGAGTCTCTCAGGTCTGCGTATTTCTCTTTTGGGTCTTTCACACAAAGTCTGTGTTTCGTCAACCATGTTGGACCTTTCTTCCATCATGGTTTGTTCACCATTATCAAGTCCATCATACACGTCAGATGAAGGGTATTCTTCAGTCGTGTTGCCATCACTATGGTTGGGTTGAGATCTTAAATCGACCCGATTTCTTCTTACTTCTGTTCCACGATCTGTACGTACAATATAAGATCTTGGTGCTACTTGTGCTTGCACAATACCTTTCTGCATCCAAATGCCTTTCTCATGATCTCGGAGACGGACTTGGTCACCTGATCTTAGATCAGATAAGCTTTTTGCTCGCCTATCATGGTACAGTTTCTGTTTCTCCTGTTGACGTACCTTACTCAGTCTCACCAATGCTGAGTTATGCGTATTAAGTAGTTCATCACTTATCGGAAGATTTGCTCTAATCCTCCTTCCCATCAGCATTTGTGCAGGAGAGAGTCCATTCTGTAAAGGTGTACTGCGGTAGATTAAAAGACTTTTGTAGAAATCTTCTTTGCCGTCTTGTGATTTTTTCATTAGACTCTTTACAGTTTTTACTGAACTTTCCACCAACCCATTTGACTGTGGATAGTTGGGACTCGATGTTGTATGGACAAATTCCCACTCTTCAGCAAATTGTCTAAATTCAGCGCTGGAAAACTGAGGTCCATTGTCGGTGAACACTTCCATAGGAACACCATGCCTTGCAAAGATTGACTTCATGCAACTGATTACAGCTTTACTAGTAGTTGTAGGTAGAGTCTGCACCTCAGGGTAATTAGAATAATAATCAGTCACGACAATGTGCGTTTTTCCAATACAATCAAACAAATCTGCGCCTACCTTCTGGTATGGTCTCTCTGGCACTGCTTGAGGACTCAGCGGCTCGACTTGTTGCTTTGGTCTGTACATAAGACACAGTTCACATGTAGCTGTTGTCTGTGCTATGTCCTGGTTCATTCTTGGCCAATACATCACTTCACGCGCCCTCCGTTTACATTTCTCTTCTCCTAAGTGGCCTTCATGTATCTTGCACAGCATAATTTTTCTTAGTCGTGCAGGTATAACAATTCTATTGCCTTTGTAAATAATACCATTGACAACCGTAAGGTCAGTGCGGTACATCCAATAATCATGAATAGACAGTGGGCACGCATTTTTTTCTGCTGGCCATCCTTTCAGAATGATGTCTTGTAACACTTTCATTGTGATGTCTGTCTCTGTTTCTTTTCTTATCTGTTCTTGTCTTGCAAGAGACACAGGTAGAGAAGCTACAATCAAATTAACATATGCGTCTATCTCTTTATCCATCAGACTTTCGGAACCTTCACTTTTGTCCACAGCACGGGAAAGTGTGTCAGCAATGTACATGTATTTACCAGGACAGTACAGCAATTGACATCATATTTCTGTAGTCTTATAAGCATTCGTTGAATTCTCATGGGACAGTCATGTAACGATTTAGCCATGATAGCTACCAATGGCTTGTGGTCAGTTTCCACTGTAAACGCTTGACCATACACAAATTGATGAAATCGCTCACATGCATATGTGATTGCTAGAAGTTCTTTTTCTATCTGAGCATATCTTGTTTCAGCACTTGTCAATGCTCTTGATGCATAGATTACCGATTGCCATGTATCCTCATGTTCTTGTAACAACACTGAGCCTAGGCCAAATTGCGAGGCATCTGTTGAAATTCTTATTCTTTTTGTAGGATCAAAGAATCTTAGTACCGGTTGCTCTGTGATGGTCCGTTTCAAGTTTTGCCAACTTTCTTCTTGTCCTTGTGACCACATCCACTCATTATTTTTGTCCAACAACCATCTTAGAGGTGCTGTTTGTTCGGAGAGTTGAGAAATAAACTTTCCTAAGTAATCATTCCTAGGAATCTTCTCACGTCATCTTTGTTGTTAGGACGTTCCATGTTTATTATGGCTGATATTTTCCTCGGGTCAGGCTTCACACCTTCCTCCGAGACCACCTCACCCATAAAGGTAAGTGTTTTCACACCAAATTCACATTTGTCCTTGTTCAGCTTTAGATTCACTTTCTTGATAAGTTCCATTACTTGTCTCAGTCTAGAATCATGTTCTTCTTTTGTAGATCCCCAGACAATAATGTCATCCATCATTGTTTGAACACCTGGAATGTGTTCAAAAATCATGTGTATCCTTTTGTGATATACTTCTGGAGCAGACAATATCCCATATGGTAGCCGAAGGAATCTGTATCGACCTTCTGGGGTATTAAATGTACACAGCATTGAGCTGGCTTCATCTAGCTTCATCTGCCAGAATCCTGAAGATGCATCCAATTTACTGAACCATTTTGCTCCCGCAAATTGTGACATGATTTCATCTCTGGTTGGTAGTTTGAAATGTTCTCTTTTAATAGCCTTATTTAAATCTCTTGGATCCAGACATATTCTGAGTTGTCCATTTTTCTTTTCAACAATTACTAAGGAGCTCACCCATTCAGTAGGCTAATCAACTTTCTGTATCACACCCAAAGCTTCCATGCGGTTTAACTCCTGTTTTAGTTTTTCTCTCAGCGCAAATGGCACTTTTCTACAAGGGTGTATCACTGGAGGAACTTGCGTGTCTAGATTTATCTTATGCTCACCAGGCAGACAACCTAAACCTTCAAACATGTCTCTGTATTCTGTAAACACTGATTTGCATTCATCTTCTACTTGTGATGTCACCATGAAAACTTTCTTTATCAAGTTAAGCTTCTCACATGAACTTAATCCTAGAATCGGTTGTACATCTTTATCCACAATCAGTAGAGATGTTTTGAACTTTTGTCCTTTGTAGCTCAGGGTCACTAGGCATGTACCTTTCACAGGAATTTCCTCCCCAGTGTAGCCTGTAACTTTCACATTGGCTGGATGAATTTTAGGTTTTACTCTAAAAGTCTTATAGTCTTGAAACGATATCAAATTCACCTGCGCACCAGTATCAAGCTTAAAGGGAATGACAATCTCGTTCACTGTTAAAGGAACAATCCATTCTTTCTTGTCTGTGCTGCAAAGTTCAATACAATTCACAAAAAAATCTTCAGACGTAGCTTGTTCAACGGCATGCACTTTGTTTGTTTCACTATTGGTTCTACAGCATTTGGCAAAGTGATTAAGTCCACCACATTTCATGCAGGTTTTACCATAAGCAGGGCACATTTTAGGATTGTGAGTATTTCCACATCTACTGCAGATTTTCCTATTAGATTGCATTTTAGACTGCTTCATTTTAGAGAATGGTGGTTTGCTTGGCTCTGTTTTCTTCACCACATGTACAGTAGTATCAGATTCCTTGTGTAACTGTTTGGCTTGTAGTCTGGTCATTTCTGCAGATCTGCACATAGTCATTGCCTTGTCCAGTGTTAGGTCTTGCTCTCTCAGCAATCTTTCTCTGAGTCCATTATCAGGTATTCCACAGACAATACGATCCCAAATCTGTGAGTCCTTTAAATCACCAAATTCACAGGTTTTGCTGAGTGATTGCAGTTCTGTAACATACTGATCAAATCCTTCTCCAGACTTCTGATCACAAGTGAAAAACATATATCTTTCATATGTCACATTTTTCCTTGGCACAAAGTAATCTTCAAACTTTTGCATTATAGAAGATAGCACCATATTCTGCCCTTCAGCAAACTGAAAACTGTTATAAATGTCCAGCACATCCTCTCCTATCACATGGAGGAAGATGGATGACTTTGTTTTATCCTCCATTGCATCAGCTCCACATGCAGCAAGATATATATTAAACCTTTGTTTAAATCTTTTCCAGTTTTCAGACAAGTTGCCAGACATGAGCATGCCTGCTGGAGGAGACAGCCTATCCATAGTTACTCACTGTTTGATGTGACCAGAGCACAAGGCAGATATTCAGACACTGCGTGTCACAGCTTTACAGACTTCTGCATGATCCTTTCACACTCTGAGCTCTAGCAGTCCAGTTAAAACTTCTTCTGACACCATGTTTTGTTAATTTACTTGTAATCAGTTCATCAGAACACTGAAGCATGGGTGGGCACTGCTGAGCTCTTTATTCAGCCATTTGCAGACTTAGGTACATTGCCCACTGCCCCCACCCCCACTTCCCAGCATTCCCTATGGTCTTAGGGACCATCACTAAAGATCCAAGCTTAAACATATAAGGGAGTGTCTACAAACATTAAGCATATCTAATGCAATAACATCACACCACCTACCTCACATCCACATTTCATTGCCCTAAGCCCCCCTGCCCTCACCCCCATTTCATTGCACTAAGCCCCCCTGCCCTCACACCCATTTCATTGCCATATGCCCTCCTGCCCTCACCCCCATATAATTGCCATATGACCCCTGCCCTCACCCCCGTTACAGTGACATCAACCCCCCTGCCCACACACACTATACTGACATAAGCCCCATTGCCCACACACACTACATTAACACACACTACACTGACATAAGCCCCACTGCCCTCACCCCCATTACAGTGACAAGCCCCCGACACACACTACATTAACACACACTACATTGTCATAAGCTCCCCTGTCCTCACCCCCATTACATTGCCATAACACTGACACCTGCTACATAGCAAATCAACATTTGCATTTATTTTGTAAACCAAAGAAAAAAAAAAGACTGATCGTTTTGGTCAACAACAGAGTGAAAAAAGATGTAAAAAAAAAAATATCAAGCAGCGTGCAGTCGGCCTCATTACGTCCCCGGCCTACCGGTAAAATTCCCGGTAAGCCTTATGGCCAATCCGCCCCTGAATAGGGCCCTGCTTGGAAATGAACCCATGATCCAGAGAAATGAATCATAAGCTAACCAACCTAGCCACTCTGCCATTATACTGCCTCGTGGTTTCCTGTTTGATTCATACATTATATTATAGTTCTTTTACCATACACACTTACTCAGCTTTAAACACATTTAAATCTTTAAATGTCACCATATGTGTGATTTTTTTAGTGAAAACATACTATATCACATCTGTTGATTACATTTTCATTGCAAAACACAAACGCTTTTTAACCTGTATACAAACTTACAATAGTAGACTAAACTCCTGATAACTTGTACACAATTGCCAATATTCATTACTATTATAGAGATCCCATTTGAATGTAGAATTTTAACATCAATTACATTTCCAGTTTGTTACTGTCTAATTTTATGTACAGTCATTAAATCAAGTTTCTATAATGAATTCTAACTATATTAATCCAAATTAATTTATTAATAGCTGAACCACTTCTAAATCATAACATATTTGTGGGTATATAAATACAATGCTTCTAAAATGTAGTAATTGAATAATAAAAAAGTTGTAGACATATTATAAAAACATTTTCATGATAGACTGAAACACCTACAAAAAAAATTCAAATAATTTTAATTGTTCCAAAGCTGATAAAAAATATATATATTGTTATGTAATCCTTTATGGAACACTATCAAATTTATATATCATCATTGAAAACTGACTAGCAGAACATGATTGTTTTATAACTTTTATTAAATTATTGAAACAATTAGGAACACAGGACCAATTTATAGTGGAGACTGAAGAAAAAGTCAGAAACCTGATATATAGACTATATCTTACGCCAGCTAGGTTGTACAAAATCTGGCCTGCACATTCCAAGTTCTGCTGACGCAACTGTGGAGAAGTGGGAGATAGTTTCCATATATTTTGGACATGTCCTCTTATTCAGCCACTATTGTTGGAGGTGTGTGCCTTGGCTTACAAAGTCACCAATATATTATTAACCCTTTCCCTGCTAGTGGCCCTCTTACAAGCTCCAGTTCCGAAACACTATAGGTACATATGCGGACACATCTTAATCGATGCCAGAGTGGCAATAGCCCAATTATGTAAAAATCCTTCCTCTCTCTTCATCCAAAAAATTACCTTTGTAATGGAGACAACAGGAGTCCTCTATTACATGGCAGCCTCTTACCCTCTGGTTCAAGTACTTAATTGGCATCCATTCAACAGATTCCGTGGTCTCCTGGTCTCTTAGCTTTTCTGAATCGCCTTGCCATCTTCAGTTGTTTACGTTGTGTTAGTAGTGGTTTGCCATTGTTTATATGGAACTAAATGCAATGCAGAAATAAAAACTAATGATGTTAAAATGTCATGAACCTTTGGAGTGATATTGTAGTAAACAAATTAAGAAAAATTAAATGCAATATGAAAAACTATGGGATTAACTGTTTTTATGTCTGACTGTTGACAAATAGAGTTACTTGCAATTCTTCATATTTTACTATAAAAAAGATAATAATTTACATCAGGAGAGTTTCCTTTATATCCTCTATTCGCTCTACAGAAGTTAACATCCTCCGCTTTTGTTAGAAATAATAGACCCCACTCCAGCAACCAATGGCAATATAAAAAGGGGCAAAAAAAGAAAGAGGGTACCACCAAAGCACCATCATCGGACTATCAGAGCCACTAACAGACAGCAAGCAATAAAAATAAATCTTATGTTCAGAATAACATAATTAATTGGATGGGTAAGAACTTACCTGAGATTACATTGCAAGATTTGAACAAAGGGTAAGTTATGTAACTGTTATGGTAATATGTTTACAGGTAAAATTTACATTGGAATTAAACGGATCTAAGTCATTAAGGAGAGCAAAGCATAAAAAAGAAGTAACTTTGCACCCTGGGCAAAACCATGTTGCATTGGAGTGGGAGGTACATTTAAAACATGGGGATAGATTTATAGTTGGGATAGGGCATGTCCTAGATCAACTTTAAACTTTAGTGTAAAAATAAAGTGATCAAGTCTTTTTGTGTTACATGAAAAAACAGCCAGTATTTATCTTATGTACAAAATAATAATCTAAATTGCACCCCTTGCATTGTAACATGGTTTGTCCAGGTGCAAACTTACTCCTTTTATTTGCTTTGCTCTACTTAATGACTCAGGCCCAAAATGTTTTTTAGATATTTTCATGGTAATCCCATTATGTCTTGCAAATATATCTTTGAATGGCACAATTAATTTTCAAATCTCAATTAATACTGACACAAATTCTTAAATTACAAATAATTCAGCTGTAGTAATAGCTAGTGGATATTGTTTACAAATGGAGTTTATTCTAATATTGTTGCAGGTGCCCATGAAGTTAAAAAATATTTGTGTTTTGCAATTATAATGACATCAATAGCATTGATATGTAGTATATTTTGCATTAACTGGAAATCACATGTACTATAGCATTTAAAGGATTAAATGTGTTTAACACTGAGTTAATAAGTGAGCTAAAATGTGCACAGCGGTGGTGGTAATTAATTTGGCTGCAAGAATGCCGACAAAACTTAGAGCGATGTAGAAATTGCGATTAGTATAAGGCCAAGAAGGAGTAAATATAGACTTACCATACAACAGACATCCAACATTTGCCCCATGCTTAATTTGTGGCAGATGTAAAATGCGACTTCCTAAAATGTCTCCAGCAACAAATTATGTCAGTTACAATGGCCAGAGTGAGATTGACTGTTTTAAAGTGGCAATGGGCAGTCCCTAAAGTAAAACTGGAGTCCATGAGAGGCGTAGAAGCTAAAATGCATTTGTATTCAGAATTGGCTTAACCTCTTCAGAAGGGTTCAGTATCAGCTGAATCAAAAGATCTGGAGTGAGCATCATCCTTTTTATTCTTGGGTCCGCGGTGGTAAGTCAGATTAATATTTAATCTTGAGAAGAGCAAAGACTACCTCGCTTGGTGTGGGTTTAAACACTGTGTAGAACCTAAGAATAAGAGATTTTTTTAGGTCAGTATAAATGGTTACTGGGGATGTGTATCACACATCTCACCTGTTATTCTGTCTGGGATGAACAATATTGTGGTTTCACTTGACTACCGCTATACCGCTACCTTTTGGCCTGCACGGCGTTCCTTTTCTCTCTGACACCATTTGGCCGGCAGTTGCTGCGCATGTGCAAGCCTGGCACTTTTCATACTGCTCCTGGATTCACATTGACTGACCATAGGTCAGTTCACTATTTAAGGCACTTCCACCTATCTACCATTGTAATATCTTCAGGTCTCTCCTCCCTGTGAGGACGCAGTTCTCTCTTACTCCTACCATCTTCTACTTGTATCGTTTGTTCCTATGTTACCAGTTCCATGAGAAAGACCTATGGCTAATCTGCAGAACATTGCGCATCATCATCAATCCTGCTTCCAGGCTATACTGCCCAACAGGACCTCAGCACTTCAGTTCCCTGCAGCTATCACCTCACCGTTGTGCTCATGTTACATGTTCCACGATCAAGACCTGTGACTAATCTGCAGAACGTTGCGCATCATTATCGATCCTGCTTCCAGGATATAATGTCTATCAGGACCTCAGTGCTTTAGTTCTCTGCAGCTATCATTCTTCTATTGTTCTCACATTACCTCTTCCACGATCAAGAGCTGTGGCTCTTCTGCAGAACATTGCATATCATCATCGATCCTGCATCCAGGCTATACTGCCTACTGGGATCTCAGTGCTCCTGTACTCTGCAGCACATTGCCTCACCATTTAGTCCGTGTCATCTACTCTTCAACTCAGATTGTGGCCTGTTCCACAGAACACCGTGCATCTTCATCGATCCTGAACCTATGCTCTATTACCTATTAGGATCTCAGCACTCCAGTGTTCTGCTGCTCATCCTGCTCAAACCTGTATTTATCATCCAGTGCTCCAGCTCAGCTTCTCGTCTCCTTTGTATCCTGGTTGCCGTACCCTGCTCTGTGCTTTCTAGAGGACCGCCACCTGCGGTTAGAGAGCAGCCAAGCCCCCATTCCTTTGCGGGGATCCCTGGTGAATACCTCTCTTTCTGTTAGACTCCGCACCTCTTGGAGTTTAGTAACCTGAGCAGGGTTCGAGGTCTATTCTAATATCTGACACCGTGCTCCCTCCAGGAAAGGCACCAATCGGAAACCTTAAATTATATAGCTCAAGAAAGGCAACTGTTGAAAAAAGCACTTTTCTGTTGATAAAAAAAACTTTCAGCCAGTATTGCCTAAGACAAGTAAGGATCTCTGTCACATGCCTTGGGAGGAAACAAAGATCTTGTGAGAAGATGTGAATAACATCTAAATATATTGCCACAAACTGGTAGAGGAGATCCTGAAATATTTTGTTCATAAAGTTTGGAAACACTGCTGGGGCGCTGCAGAAGCCGAAAGGTATTACCGAATATTCAAAATGACCATCATGGATGTCAAAGGTTGTCTTCAATTCATCCCCCTCCTTAATATGGATGAGATTGTATACCCCTCATAGATCTGATTTAGAAAAGACAGTGGTCCTTTTATGTGGTTGAAAAGCTCAGAAATTAGTGATAAAGGATATCTATTCTTGATGGTAATGGTGTTTACACCTCTAAAGTTGATGGAAGGTTGAAGCCCAACATTCTTCTTATACACAAATAAGAATCCTGCTCTAGCAGGAAAGATGGATTTCCTAATAAATCCTCTCTTTAAATTCTCCTGGATGTACTCAGACATGGCTTTGGTAATAGATTAGGGATAGACCCATCCTTGGGGAATAAGTTTGCCTGGGAGAAGACCAAAAGGTTTTATCTAACATCCAATGTTTAGTAATATTAAAACTACTTTCTCAATGATAGTGGAACACCTCAGCCCATACTTGGTATTTGAAGGACATCTATTTTTAGACCTGGGACTATTTTATTACAATACCCCCACAAAGTACATTGGGGTGGGAAGAACAACTATGCATATCCCTCCCAAGATTCACCATGGATAACCCCAATCTGCAGACTAATAATTAGTTGTTTTTTTGTTTCATAAAGTTTTTTGTTTTTCTTTTAAACATCTGTGTCCAAGAGAGAGAGAAATGGACAGCAGAACGATACAGCTTAAAAAGAGGCTGGCATCACAGGGTTTCCATAGCAACTGTTCAATTTTCCTGCTCATCACCAAATGGTACCAAGGTTAAATTCATTTCTGATAGTGGATGAAATCCACATTAGTGAACAGCTTTATTTTGACCTTAACGTACACAATACACAATATACAAAATTTTTCCCAATGTGGTATCCTTAACAATTTTGCTAACGATTAAACAAAAATAATCCCGATCAGCATGTTGATTCATGTGTACACACTAAGCACATTTTACACGATTTACCTTCAGATCAGTGCTCTTCATCTGTCATAACCATTGTCTGACTCTGCATACTCCATAGAGATCTACGGACACAGCCGGTCATGCGTGCACCCACACCGCAGGATTGGAATGACATTGTGCCATTGTTAAATTACATTTTTAGTCCTGTTTAAAAATCAAATGAAGCAATACGATGTACTTTGGAACAATAATTGTTCATCGTTACAGCTTATACACTTATGCGATATCAGGCCGAACAGTCATTTATCGTTTGATTGGCCCAATAATCGTCTGAAAATACTGTAGTGTGTACCTAGCCTAATTTGAGAAGAATCTTAACATAAAGGGGCATATTCAATTCTCGGCGGAATCGCCGAGAATCTCGCTGTCCGCGCACGATTACCGTTATTATGGTAATCGTGCGCGGAATAAACGTTAATACGGTAATTTACTCGCTGGATTTCAGCTCGCAGCTCCCTGAGCCCTGAGTTGAAATCCAGCTATCTATTACCGTATTAACGGTAATAGTTTTTCCGCGGCGCGGAAAAAAAAGATTTGAATATGCCCCAAAGAATCTTCTTTACATTCTGTAAGCTTGTTTATAGCATAATTGCACTCAAAAAAATATTATGTATAATTAGTTTAGTGCATGCTTATTGCAATTTAATTAATATTTGATTTAATTTTCTTAATATGTTTATGTTTGAAAAGTAATAACATATACTTTTACAAATGAGAGCTACAAATTTGTAACATTTTAGTTTTATTGGAATATCCATCCAAGTTATGCACAGCATGTGTTTACCAAATTACAGTTCACAGCTTTCTCAACTGTGGCTCTTGGTTTATTTAAGTGAAATGAGAAGCTGTTATTGCTGTTTTAATTTGTGTTCTTTCACATGGATTTAGTAGAACTGCAGAATATGACTTAAAGTGCATCAGAATTACATTGTTCAAATGTGTGTGACCTGCATTCAAAAATAAAAGTATCTTGTTATACACAAAAACAATGTCCGTAAATATGTTGAGAGCCCCGTTAGGAATTCCATGGTTTATGAAAGCATCTGGTGTAATTTTAAACAACAGAGGTACATAGCGTTCTGCATGTCTTTTTATACTAACAAGTAGTCTTCTAGAAAAGTACAACTGGTATGTGATAAAGTACATATTACATTAATTTATATTAAAATTTGAATTGTTAGTGATTTTCTAGGCAGATTGTTCTCTGCTTACAAATTAACTTTCACAGTATATCTAGTTCATCATTTTTCTATATTTTCACTCTATTTTATGTACAAGGACTTAAAAGGTATTAACCTCTATGCTTAAGAGATTGACATCACAAAATCTTAGTGACAACAACTCAGTTTGCATTGCTGTGTTCTAAATTGAGTTTGTTATTTTGCTTTTAATCTGTTTTAGGATTGTATGGTTTCTTGTGATAAGACCTTTGCTTGCCTATTTACTGATTTTCACAAAATGTGGAACATTATTATTCTGCTAAACCCATGGCTAAAGTAATTGATCACTACACATTTAAGATGTTTCTTCAATGCAGTTTAAGTCCTCTTGGCCTCATTGTAAACCCTTGAAAATCTCTAATAACAAAAGAATGTTAAGGCAACTAATTAATTCAAGAACAATACCTAAGGATATCTTTTGTTGGCCTCTTAATCCTATGTAATGATTCAGGATCTGTTACATTTTATTGGGCTGATTAAAACTCAACATAATTACAAAAAGCAATTGGAAGATTTTGTTTTACTTTTAACTTTTTGACAGGGATTTAAATACTGCATACCATATTTTGTATCATTTAAATATGAGTACAATTAAGTCATTGAACACTTGTCACTGTGCAGAAAATAAAATATCCAGAGGACATATATGTAATACACTTCTACCATATATAATACTTTCCTAGTCCTAATTTATTCATGTCATAGTAAACAATTAATGCTACACAGATTGGGATTAGAATTCTCTCCAGTTCAGGTACTTTATTAATCCACAGTCATCTAATCTTCCTTGTGTGAACACACATAAGAGACAAGAAAAGTGTGTACAGTGGCAGAAACATTATGACAAGCCATAAGCTAAACAACCTTAAACTCAGGAGATAGGGTTAACGTCTGGTGCTTACCCACTCATGGTTAAGTTCACTGCAAATCCCAGCCAATAGGATGTCTTTTGGAGTACTCCTAAGGATAGTATATAGCTCCTCCCAAGGCATGCTGGTTCTTCTTTCTCTGCTGAAAGGAACACAAGGATCAGACTCAGTATCTCATTATCAAGTGTTTTGCTACCTTATCTATTTCTTTCCACTTGCTAGCTTAATTCTGTTTTTTCTTAATCTACATTTTCTGTATATTGCTTGCTTATTTTTCTCCCCTTTCTCTATTATTCTTCTACACTGTTCACTTCCATTTATTTTCCCTGCTTTCCTTTCACACATTCTTTCTTCATTTACCCGTGTATCGTCACCTCCATCCATTTTTTATATTTTTGTCCCTCTCCTTTTTGCTCTGTTAGCATGCCCTGTCCCCGCAGAGTGGCAGTCCCCGCTCGTTAATATGATGGCCCCCTTTCCCACCATGCGGGGCCATCTTATTTCCTCGTCCCCTATAGTTTCCCCCCACAGCACTGCCGCAACCCCAGCTGGACATTCTGCTGGCATCTAGCCTCTAACACTTACCACAGAATATTGAAGGTTAGACATGAGGAGGACACAATCCCAAAAAATACCCATAAAAAAATTGCACATTAACAAACATTTAAAAAAAAATAAAAAAAAATTACTTTCTCTTATGTTCACAATGGCAAAATATCAGAAACAGTATGATGTTTGCTCAATCTCGCCATTCACAATCACCTCTTTTAGTTTGGCAGTTTGAATGGAGGTTTTACGGTGGGTTTACAAACCCCTGCTTAGTAAATACGGCTGTTTGCATGATCTGCATTGTAGGGATGAGCGCACTCGGATTTATGAAATCCGAGCCCACCCGAACGTTGCGGATCCGAGTCGGATCCGAGACAGATCCGGGTATTGGCGCCAAATTCAAATGTGAAACTGAGGCTCTGACTCATAATCCCGTTGTCGGATCTCGCGATACTCGGATCCTATAAATTCCCCGCTAGTCGCCGCCATCTTCACTCGGGCATTGATCAGGGTAGAGGGAGGGTGTGTTAGGTGGTCCTCTGTCCTGGTAGATCTCGTGCTGTGCTGTTTAGTTCTGTGCTGTGCTGTGCTGTGCTGTGCTGTGTTCTGCAGTATCAGTCCAGTGGTGCTGTGTGCTGTGCTCTGTCCTTCTGAGGTCAGTGGTGCTGCTGGGTCCTGTGCTGTGTCCTGTTCAGTCCAGTGGTGCTGTGTCCTGTGCTCTGTGCTTCTAAGGGCATAGTTATTTCCCCAATATTCCCCTGTGTTTAAAAAAATAAAAAAAAGTTTTTTTAAAAAATACCAAAAACTACTTTAATTTTTTTTAATTACCACAAAATTTGCACAACCAATCCTGCAGTATAAGCCCATTGGTACTGCAATATTACCAAGTTCACACATTCAGCAGTAAAAGTCCAGTGGTACTGCAATATTACAAAGTTTACACATTCTGCAGTATCAGTCCAGTGGTGCTGTGTCCTGTGCTCTGTCCTGCTGAGTTCCGTAGTGCTGCTGGGTCCTGTGCCGTGTCCTGTTCAGTCCAGTGGTGCTGTGTCCTGTGCTCTGTGCTTCTAAGGGCATAGTTATTTCCCCATTATTCCCAAGTTTTTAAAAAATAAAAAAAAAGTAAAAAAAAATAAAAAATTTTAAAAAAAAGATATATATAATAATTATAACCAAATTTGCAAAACCAATACAGCAGTATAAGTCCATTGGTACTGCAATATTACCAAGTTCACACATTCTGCAGTATCTTGTGCTACATATAATGGAAAACAAAAATTTGGAGGATAAAGCTGCGAGGAAAAAGCTGAGTTTTCCTAAAAGACCCGCTGGCGGGGATGCTGATAACATCTGGTCCGGACTGAAGGACCTGCCAATCATTGCAGACATGTCTACTGTTGCTGCATTGGATGCTGTCACAATAGAAAAAATGGTGGAGGATTATTTTGCTGACACCATCCAAATAGACATGTCAGACAGTCCATATTGTTACTGGCAGGAAAAAAAGGCAGTTTGGAAGCCCCTGTACAAACTGGCTCTATTTTACCTGAGTTGTCCCCCCTCCAGTGTGTACTCGGAAAGAGTTTTTAGTGCAGCGGGGAACCTGGTCAGTGAGCGGCGAAGGAGGTTGCTTCCTCACAACGTTGAAAAAATGATGTTTATAAAAATGAATAATCAATTCCTCAATGAAGTACAGCACTGCCCTCCAGATACTACAGAGGGACCTGTGGTTGTGGAGTCCAGCGGGGACGAATTGATAATGTGTGATGAGGAGGAAGTACACACTGTAGGGGGAGAGGAATCAGAGGTTGAGGATGAGGACGACATCTTGCCTCAGTAGAGCCTGTTTAGTCTGTACAGGGAGAGATGAATAGCTTTTTTGGTGTGGGGGCCCAAACAAACCAATCATTTCAGCCAAAGTTGTTTGGTAGGCCCTGTCGCTGAAATGATTGGTTTGTTAAAGTGTGCATGTCCTATTTCAACAACATAAGGGTGGGTGTGAGGGCCCAAGGACAATTCCATCTTGGAACTTTTTTTTTGGCATTATATGACCAATCAACAGTCGTTTGCCATGTTCAAAAAGTAAAACCAAATTTTAAAAAATTCAAGAAATTAAACCAAAAGTAAAATGCCGTGTCATAATTTAAAACAAGAGTTTTTGACGTGCTCTAAAACTACTGTATTGTTGTTTATATTTTATAAACACTACACTTGAAAGCTTGAGTCTTTCAATAAAAAAGTAACTGTCCATTGCACGAATATTTGCAACAGGGACAATTTTAGGGTTAAGAAAGCCAACTGATAACACTTCGACGCTGTCTGTCTTTATAAACACTACACTTGGAAGTTGGAGGAGGTATTGTGGCCCCGGCACCAAATTTACTACCGGGGCCACTCCACTGTGCAGTCCATATTTAGGTGTATCAGATATTAAACAACGGTGACAGTTGATGCCCAATTTTTTAATTATATTGTGGCCTCGGTACCAAATTGTGTACCGGGGCCACCACACTACGCAGTCCAGATACTTGTTTGGTGGAATTCAGACCAGTTGAGGGTTTTATTATTATATTGTGGGGACCACTCTATCTATACCACACTACAACTCTATACCACTCTATTTCATACTTTAATTCTATTTAATACTTTAATTCTATTTCATACTTTAATTCTATTTAATACTTTAATTCTATTTCATACTTTAATTCTATTTAATACTTTAATTCTATTACTAATTACCATAAAGAGGAACAAAATAAACCAATTTTACCAAAAGTATAATATAACTTAGACTTACAAACACTACACTTGAAAGATGGTGCCTTTAAATGAAAAAGTCAGTCTTCATTGCACGACTATGTGCAACAGGGACAGTTTTTTGGTTTACAAAGTCAACCAATAACACTTGGACCCTGTCTGTCTTTAACATACTTGATGGGATCTCAATGACGAATTGTCTGTACCATGTTTGGAGGAGGTATTGTGGCCCCGGTATCAAATTGGGTACAGGGGCCACCCCACTACGCAGTCCAGATACTTGTTTGGTGGAATTCTGACACGTGGAGGGTTTTTTAATTATATTGTGGCCTCGGTACCAAATTGTGTACCGGGGTCACCACACTACGCAGTCAAGATAGATAGATGCGTATCATAGATAAAGTACATTCAGTGGTGTGGGGCAAATTGAAAAATATTCAAAATGCACTGACATTATCAAAAACAAGAGGTTGTCACACGCTAAAACTCCAACATGTATATGATGGAGAGGATGGAGGAGCAGCCGTATGTGTAGTGTAATGCAGACCTGTTGAAGGTTTTTTATATATTTTATTGTGGTGCCCAGTGCCCACTCCTCTACGCAGTCCAGATACATTTATTGGTGCGAATCATAAAAGTTCAGGGTTTTTAATATATTGTGGTGACCCACTCCTCTACGCAGTCCAGGTACATTTATTGGTGCGAATCAAACAAGTTGATGGTTTTCTTATTATATATATTGTGGTGACCCACTCCTCTACGCAGTCCAGGTACATTTATTGGTGCGATTCATAAAAGTTCAGGGTTTTTAATATATATTGTGGTGACCCACTCCTCTACGCAGTCCAGGTACATTTATTGGTGCGATTCATAAAAGTTCAAGGTTTTTAATATATTGTGGTGACCCACTCCTCTACGCAGTCCAGGTACATTTATTGGTGCGATTCATAAAAGTTCAGGGTTTTTAATATATATTGTGGTGACCCACTCCTCAACGCAGTCCAGGTACATTTATTGGTGCGATTCATAAAAGTTCAGGGTTTTTAATATATTGTGGTGACCCACTCCTCTACGCAGTCCAGGTACATTTATTGGTGCGATTCATAAAAGTTCAGGGTTTTTAATATATATTGTGGTGACCCACTCCTCTACGCAGTCCAGGTACATTTATTGGTGCGATTCATAAAAGTTCAGGGTTTTTAATATATATTGTGGTGACCCACTCCTCTACGCAGTCCAGGTACATTTATTGGTGCGATTCATAAAAGTTCAGGGTTTTTAATATATATTGTGGTGACCCACTCCTCTACGCAGTCCAGAAAGATACCTTGTTGCAACGTTTTGGACTAATAACTATATTGTGAGGTGTTCAGAATACACTGTAAATTAGTTGAAATGCTTGTTATTGAATGTTATTGAGGTTAATAATAGCCTAGGAGTGAAAATAAGCCCAAAAACTTGATTTTTAAACTTTTTATGTTTTTTTCAAAAAAAATCCGAATCCAAAACCTTAAATCCGAACCGAGACCTTTCGTCAAGTGTTTTGCGAGACAAATCCGAACCCCAAAAATAACGAAAATCCGGATCCAAAACACAAAACACGAGACCTCAAAAGTCGCCGGTGCACATCCCTACTGCATTGTTAAAATCGTCATGGCGAGTAGAAAAGTGGTGGTTTTGAAAAAACACAAATGTGGCTGTTTTGACGGTGGGTTATCCTTTAGTAAATTATGTGGTTTTTGAACTGCTGGAAAAGACGCTGAAAACCTTGCGGTTTAACAAATCCGCCCAATGCTAAATCTAGCTCCAAATGTCAAAATGTTGTGCTAACTCCTCTGCATCACCACTGGGTGTCTTGGGAAAGCTACGTTTTTTCCTAGCAGCAGTTGCCAAAGAAACTGTGGGAGGATGAGTCGTCGTGTCATGTACCACTTGAGATGTCAGCTTGATGACCAGGAGCTCATTGCATCTCTTGAGATCTGGGTCAGCTGGAAAGAAAGAGAAAACATAGCTCTTAAACCTAGGATCATGCACAGTTGCCAAAATGTAGTGATCTGATTTCAAGATGTTGATAACTCTCGGATCCTGGCAAAGCGAATAAAGTCTACAAGTTCTACATAGTTAGCAGAATTGATTAGTTTCATATCCTCCTTCGATTTCTCTAGCTGCTTTTCCAAAAGTATAATTAGGGCAATCACTTGACTCAAGCTAACAGTATCTGAACTCACTTCACAGGTGACTACTTAGAGTGGTTTCACTACCTTGCACAACATGGAAAGTATTCTCCACTGCACTGGAATAAAGTACATTCCCCATCAAATATTCTTCTTGCAGTAGCTGCAATCTCCTACATGCTGTTGCAGAATGCCGAAAATGTCCCAAATTTTTTCTAGTCACAGACAGCATCTCCTGCATGTCACTGTCATTGTTTAAAAAGCTTGGTACCACCAAGTTGATTGTGTGAGCAAAACAGGAAATGATGTTAAGCCATGTTGCAATGACATTCCTTAGTTTTTCAAACAGGTTGTCAGCGGTATGCCTCTTAGTGTAGCCAGTGATACACAAATGTAGGATACCACTTTTTAATTGCAACAAGATGAGAGGGATATTTTTGTAGCTGACGACGGCGCTAATGAGAATGTTGATGAGGATGATGTTGTTTGTGTAAGTACTGCACCAGTGGAAGCAGTTCTTGCCTAAGAAGAAGGCCGTTGTATTTCTTGAGCACAAGACCAAAAAATCCATTTTGTATGTGTGCAATTATTTTTACCCAAACCTGACAACAGTTGTCTATCCATTTGTAGCGTTTGTAAAGTCACACCGACAACACCTTCCTCATCAATATCCTCACTAGTGATCAGAGTTATTCCTACATCCAAGTTGCTATGGCTAGATGACTTCTCCCCTATCCAGGATTACTCTGAAGAATTCTTGAGCATTAGTCCAGCTGCTGCTGCTGCTGGGGGTGTATCTTCAAACCAGAAGTAGACCAAAAGAAGACTACTAGTAGTTTAAAACTATTGACTGTTAAACAATCCTTTGCAAGAGGAAGCAAGTATGAAAGCTGTCACCCAGTTGCAAAGCGGATCACAGAAGTCATGGCGACTCTGCTAGTATTAGATTTGCATCCAATATGCACAATTAATGCAGCTGGTTTTAGACAGTTAATTGAGGTCCTCTGTCCCCATTACCAAATTCCATGACAACACCATTTTACTAGAAAAGCAATTCCTCACATCTACCAGAAGGTTCCATAAAATGTAATTATTGGGCTACAAAATGCAATTCTACTCACTGTACACTTAACCACAGATATGTGGATAAGCGGAACTGGGCAAACTAAAGATTATATGACTGTGACAGCCCACTGGGTTGGTGAATTGACTTCAGCAGCAGGCACAGCAGTAGCATGTACCCAACAACGCCAGATTATTCCAAGGTAGACTACTCTGTGTATAAGCGGCTTCACTAAGAGGCATATTGATGACAACTTGTTTGAAAAACTAGGGGATGTCATTGCAACATGGCTTATCCCGTTTGGACTCTCCTGAGGATATGTCAGTTATGATAGTGCCACAAATATTGTGAGAGCATTGCAGCTTGGTGAAATCCATCACTCTTCCTGCTTTGTTCACACAATCTACCTGGTGGTACAGAGCTTTTTGAAAAATGACGGATGTGCAGGAAATGCTGTATGTGGCCCGAAAAATTTCCAGACATTTTTGGCATTCTGCAACAACATGTAGGAAATTGCAGCAGCTGCAAGAACAATTTATTTTGCCCTGCCACCAACTGAAGAAAGAGGTGGTAACAAGATGGAATTCCACACTTTATATGCTTATGAGGATGGATGAACAGTGAAAAAGTCATCCTCACTTACTCCACAAGCCATGACATTGGGAATATGTTTTAGCCCAGCGCACTGGGAAATACTTTCCGTGTTGTGCAAGGTGCTGAAACGGTTCACAGTAATCACCAGTGAAATGAGTTCAGAAACTATAGAGTGAGGAAAGTGATTCCCTTAATTAGACTTTTGGAAAAGCACCTTGAAAAAGTGAAGGAGGAGATGAAATAAAGAAATTTCGCTAACTATGTCGGACTTGTAGATGAAGTACTTTAATCGCTTTGTCAGGATCGAGGAGTTATCAACTTCTGGAAATTGTATAACTACATTTTGGTGACTATGTTTGATCCTAGGTTTAAGAGCTATTTCTTCTCTTTATTTCCCACTGTCCCAGATCACAAGAGATGCAATGAGCTCCTAATGAGCAAGTTGACAGCTGAAGTGGTACCTTACACGACTGCGTCACCTCCTTCAGTTTCTCAGGCTACTGCTGCTAGGAAAAAAATGAAAATATTTTCTAAGAGACCCAAGGATAATGCAGATGATTCAGCACAACATTTTGACATTTGGTCTGGTCTAAAAGAATTGCTCAAAAATCGTGACAGCTCTGTTGAAAAATGAACTACATATTACACAAGGAAGGCCTTTACTGGCATTTAGATCAAAGTACAGAGACTTCTGTAATAGTGGATTCCAGCGGGGATTAATTAATATTGAGTGATGATGATGTACACACTGATGAGGGTGAGGAAGATGACACTGTAGATTTCAGTTGCTGGGATCTAGCTGAGAGAAGTAAGCTATCTGATGCTGAAATGCTTATTAATATTTGGTGGTTTTTTCTTTAAAAAGGTAAGAGCTTTTTTTTTACATTTTTGTTTTTGACATTTATGCTACAGAGACTTCTGTAATGGTGATTTCCTGCGGGGTTGAATTAATAATGTGTTAGGATGATGTACACACTGATAAGGGTGAGGATGAGGCTGAAGATGATGACAACAACATCTTGCCACTGTAGAGTTAATTGACAGCACTGTTACCTAAGCTTCCTTGAGCCCATTTTTTCCTTGATTTGTGGAGGGCCCAAACAAACCAACCACTTCAGCCACAAAAGTGGAACTCCTTGTCGCTGCTTGGTTTGTTAAAGTGTGCATATCCTTTTTCAGATCCATTATAAGGGTGGGTGGAAGGGTCCCAAGGACAATTCCATATTGCACCACTTTTCCTTTCAGCTACCGCTGAGTGCCAATGTTACCTACATGTGCTATAAGTGCTGAAGTTTGTTCTCAATCATCCTTTCAGTTGCTTCTCTCTCGTATGTGTGACCACATATTTTGTTTTTCACTGGGTTTACTATCTCCAACTGTGTTATAGGAGTGTTCTGGGTGACGACAATCTCCTCGTCTTCATCTTCCAAATCTTTGTCTGTAGGGGCCGGTGACACACCCATTTGTTTTATCAGGTCTCTTAGCTGTTCTTTAAACTGGACATATTTATCATCCTGCCTCAGGGCCACCTCTGTATTATTCTTCTGAAGTGCAGTGTATCTCACGTTTTAATTTAAGTACGGTCTCCTCAACTATATTGGTTTAAATCACTGTTCAGTGCAGCGTTTTCCAAGATGACGAATTCCATGCTGCCCACATGTCTGTCTGAAACAGATGTAAATCTACTCCAGTTGTAATATCCATTCCTGTGGAATTTGGCAGTTCTTCAGGGATGAATGGGAGGTATCCAGAGAGGAGAAGGAGATTACAGATGCAGCACGAGCACACATAGTTTAATAATGTAGAGTTCATTGACAGCACTGTTGGGCTTAAGGCAGCTAAGCTATTGGCAGCTTGTTTTGTAAGGGCCCAAACAAACCAAGCAGTTCAGCAACAAAAGTGGTACTCCTTGTCACTGGAGTGCTTGCTTTGTTAAAATGTACATGTCTTTTTCTGTATCTTACATAAGGGTGGGTGTCAGGGCCCAAGGGCAATTCCATCTTGCACCACTCTTCTTTTCTGCCACTGCTGTGTGATGATGTTTCCTAGATGTGCTATGAACTGCTGTGTGTTTCTGTTGTTGCTCTGTCGCTTAGCATCCAGCCAGATCGCTGCAGTCTTTGTCCGAAAGTGGATGAAAATAATATTGTGACCTGTTAGGTGGTCAAAATTGACTGGAAATGACTGGAAATTAGTGTTATTGAGGTTAATAATAATGTAAGTGGAAAAAAAGAGCATAATTATGGGATTTTAGCATATTTTAGCAATTTTTAAAAAATTACAGATCCAAAACCAAAACTGAAACCAAAACACGCGAGGGCGGTTTTACCAAAACCAAAACACAAACTTAATTCAGATCCAAACCAAAACCAAAACATGGGGATAAGTGAACATCTCTAATTAAAATAGACACAGTAGCCGGATGCTGTCGTCTGCCCGAAGATGAGTTAGTCAAATTACAAGGCTTGATAAGCTCAGCCCTGACTTCACGAAAACTGCCCCTGCATTAAATACTGGTATTGTTAGGTTTATGTCATTTCACATGCAGGGTATTTTTCAAGAGCAGGGTTTTTTATGCAGAAAACTGCAATTAGCAACAGCCTGCTTCATCCTACCCCATAGTCGCATCCATTTGCTGTACGAGATTAGAGGTGATCTGATAGTTTGGTCCAACTTTCTGGCTTCCTTTAATGGAATACGTATACGACCTTCAGCACCTGTCTCCAGTAAGGCATTGGATTTCTATATGGATGCATCAGCGGCCTGTGGTTTTGGACCTTACTTTTTTAAGGAGCCTGGTGTACGTCCAGATGGCCCGAGGCATGGTCGCCGTCAACTGGGCCCTTTGCTCACACCCTGTAACTGTACAGTGGATAGGTAAGCGATGTTTAGGATGGCCTGCCCTCATGCCTTTACTGTCGTCTGAGTTATAAAAGACTAGCCCCCTGGACATATTGGTCCTACATTTAGGGGGTAATGACCTGGGGAAAGGCAAGTCACATAATCTAATTATTACCATCAGAGAGGACTTGCGGTTGAAAAAAACCTGATGGCCAGTGGTAACCTTATGTTGGCCAGACGTAATTCCCAGACTATTTTGGAGAAGTCTGGTTTCAAGCCCTGTAATGCAGGGTTTGCTGAAGAAACTGAACAAGTCCACTGGACGGGTAGTTCAGGAATTTGGAGGAGTTTGTATTAACCATCCCTTAGTCACCTCGGATCAGGATCATCTCTATCTCACGGAAGAATGGCTATTTTATTTCATTGAGCAGATTTTTAGGGAGATTGGGAGTATTAGTTCAGTCACTTGGTGGCGGGCTGTAGGCCATTAAATGTCTCCAGCTATGGCAGAAAGGCATTTGTGAGATGGCGACCAGTTCAAACGGTGCTATCGCTGACCAGCTGTAGGTCACTGCCCAATGTGAAGTACGTTGGCTCTTGGTCCCTTTGTGAGGGGCATCCCTTGACCTGCCTTGTGTGGGCACATCATTGTGAGTCCAGAGGAGGCGTAGTCCCTCTGACACCAGATTTAGCACCGGCCAATCATAAAGGACTTTAGTAGTGGGACCAGTGGTTAGTGCTAGATGACCATACACTGTTTGGTTATTGCTATTGGTTGTGCCACCTCACAATTTGCTTTCTCCACCACCATTTATATTCAATAAACTGTGACCTATTAGTTTGCCAACACACTCTTGATTTGTGTATATTTTAGTATTTAGCATTTAGGACTTAAGGTGTATTTGTAGGTTTATAGCAGCGAAAGTGACAGAGGAAGAAGTCCAAAGGAGACTGAATAAAATTAAGATAAATTAAGCTCCAGATGGCATACACCCAAGGGTTCTTACGGAGCTAAACTCAGAAATAGTTATAACGCTATTCTTAATTTTCATAGATTCAATTTCATATGGCTCAGTAGCAAGGGATTAGCGATTAACATATTTGGTGCCATTGTTTAAAAAGGGAATGAGATCACAACCAGAGAATTATAGACCTGTAAGCCTGACATCAATGGGGAAACTAGTAGAAGCTATATTAAGAGATGGTATTCAGGATTACTTGTTGCACAATAAAATTATTAGTGGAAATCAGCATGGATTTGTGAGGGATAGGGCATGTGAAACTAATCTAATTAGTTTCTATGAGGAAGTTAGTTGGAACTTAGACTAAGACAGTACAGTAGATGTGGTCTACTTAAATTATGCAGAGGCCTTTGATACAGTGTCACACAAGAGGTTGGTTTAAAAAAACAAGGGAACTGGGTCTAGAAAACAATATTTGTAAAAAATATAGAAAACTGACTGGAGAATAGGGAACAGAGTGTTGTGATAAATGGAACATTTTCTAATTGGTCAAAAATTTTAAGTGGTGTACCTCAAGGTTCCGTGCTGGGGACACTCCTTTTTAATTTATTTACTAATGACCTTGGTGATGGTTTAGAGAGCAAGTTTCCATTTTTGCAGATGACAACAAACTCTGTAAGATAATAAAAACAGAACAATATGAATTTTCTCTGCAGAAATAAACTGAAGGATCGGGTGGCCAAATGGAAGATGAAGTGTAACATAGATAAATGTAAGGTTATGCACTTAGGGATCAAAAACAAGCACAATCTATTAATTAAATGAGACAAATTTAGGGGAATCTAAAATGGAAAAGGATTTGGGAGTGCTCGTAGACAGTAGACTTAGCAGTAGTGCTCAATGTCAAGCAGCAGCTGTAAGGACCAATAAAGTATTGGCATGCATAAAAAGGAGGATAGATGCAAGGGAAGACGGTGTCATTTTGCCACAATATATATATCAATGGTAAGACCTCATCTTGAATACGGAGTACAGTTCTGGGCACCACTCCATAAAAAAGACATTTTGGAACTAGAAAGGGTTCAGTGAAGGGCGACAAAATTGATAAAGAGTATGGAGTCATTAAGTTATGAAAAAAGGTTAACCAGTTTAGGCATGTTTACTTTAGAAAAAAAGGTGTCTAAGAGGGGATATGAAAACTATGTATAAATATATTTAGGGTCACTACAGAGAACTTTCATGGGAACTTTTTACGCCAAGGACTGTACACAGTACACACGGTCACCACCTAAGATTAGAGGAGAGGAAGTTTTGCAACCAGCAAAAGAAAGGGTTCTTTACAACAAGGGCAGTTAAGATATGGAATTCCCTGCCAGGGAAGGTTGTGATGGCAGATTCAATTGATATATTTAAGACAAATTTTTAGCTGAAAAGGGTATCCAGGGTTTTGACCGTTAATTAAAATGAAGGACAGAAGTGGATCCAGGAAGAAATAGGACTGCAATATTGGGTTAGTAGGGATTTTCCCCATTGAAACGGATTGGCAGTTGCTTTATCTGGATCAATGTCAAATATAAAATAGGGATTGCAGGAGATCCAAATACGTTGAACTTGATGGATTGGTGTCTTTTTTCAACCTCATCAACTATTTTACTATGTTACTAAGTTATCTTATCTCCAATTTACATATATAAAGAGTGGCATATATTTTACAGAGAAACACAATAAATGATGAAGACAATAAACAAACATTGCTACTGTACTAGTGGAGGCAATCTAAAATATCAATGGCTTATAATAATAGCAGAAGAAATTATGAGAGGAATAATTATTAAATTGACATATGTTTTATTTTGTCAGAATAACAGAAGTATGCAATATACAATAGTTACATATACTACTTTAATAGACTGATCCTAACAATGATGAAGAGTGGAAATAATCCATACACATAGAGTCCCACAGTTGATACTGGCATGGTGAAAGCTAGTACTAAAATACCTGAATCTAAATTACTTAAAAACAGTGTATTTATATTGCTATGTATGTCAAACATTTCACTCTTTTGAATGGACGCTCAAGATTCCTTTTTAAAGCATGCTAAACTGAGCTATATAGAGGAGTTGTAAATAAATATTTTTATAACGAATTGTATAACAGTCCCTGATTCAGACAGCAGTTAAACAGACCACTTGATGCACCTCCATTGTTCTTTGAGCTAACACCTCATGTACCCGTGTACAGATAAGCCAGATATACTTACTTTTTTCTTACCAGACAACTGTTTAGAGGGCAGGAAGGAAAAGATGGGAGCTGCCAAGACTATGAAGGGAAATTCATGGCTGACAGATATGTTTAAACAGATGTTTTACACAGTGTTTTAAACGCATGCTTTCCACAGTGGAACGCACGTGTGGACTATCGGCTCTGTAGCTCTTCATTTCTCAAACCCTGGGTATCCAGGGTTTGAGAAATGGGTAACCCTGGGTAGCCAAGATATTCTCAACATACAGCAAGTATTTACCATTTTGGCAAGTTTATTCACACTGGATTGGATAGACTTTGTGATATGTGATTAGTTTGATGTTAGATCCCTTAGCGTCGTGGCACGACAGACTGCATACGATTAATTTGGATCCTTATCTTCTACCTACCTGGATGCTATTAAGATACATCTATTTTTGCTATATATCCACAGATTCATTTACCAGCTGGTACCTTGGATCATGGTATTATTACTATCAGAGACAATTGCTGTGACTTTTATAGTAAACTATTTATAATCTGGCCTATAATTATCAGTGTAATTAGCAGGGTTGCACTATATTTATTTGGTGTTGTGCACTTTACTGTTATTCATCATCTTGAACTCTATGCATTTGTTAGGAACCCCTCCAGCTGGCACAACACAACCCGGAATCTACTCTGCCAGTCAGGTGATCACTGGAGCCCCTGATGGTGGGGACAGACTGGGCTGCAGACTGCCAGAGGGTCGTGAAGTGTGTACTGGCTGGGGAGAACCCAAGCAAGCGGAGTGGAATCCAAGCAGAGGTCAGGGGCCGGCAGAAGACAACAGTACCAGTATACAAGCTGAGGTCAAGGGTCACGAGCAGACAGGGAGGTTGGTATTCAAGCCAGAGGTCAGGGTCACGAGATTCACCAGCAAAGTCCAAATCCAAGCCAAGGGTCATACACGGGTAAACAACAGCAAGTCCAATAGACAGGAACAGGGCAGAGAGCAGGTACAGCAGACTGGATACAGAGACTATAACCAGCAATGAGGTAGCAGACCTCATTGCCTTAAATACAAATACAGACCAATCAGGAGTAGGATGCACTGCTGCAGGCTAATTGCTCATACAGAGCAGGGCCAATCAGGACTTGTCCGTGAAATACACAGATGCAGGCTAATGCCTGTAAATCAGACCTCTAAATAATCAGCCCACAGGTTGCCTGTCATGCGCATGCGCCCACCTATCGGCGGGACGCAGCGCTATAGTAGAGGCGTCCGGCCGTTGACTCCAGGGGGAGCCAAAAGCAGGATTTATTAGAGGGAGGGAGACATAATTATTAAATGCAGGTGCTATTTAATTTAATGTTGTGGCTCAGGGGAGGGCTGGCAGACTTTAGCCCGGGGGGCAAGCACTCAGCACTGGCTCATAATTAGCAGCCCATCTGTAATGGGTGATTTTTGGTACAATATATATTTATCTATATAAAAAGAGGCTATTTTAGTGTTGCTTAATCCATATATATATATATATATATTTATATATATTATTATGCCCAGGCCCAGAGCTGGATTAAGGCTCTGAGGGGCCTGGGCACTTTAGACAGGCTAATGCCCTATGATGTAACATGGTTATCATTTTAGACAAATACACAGGCAATACTGTGTGCACTACTGTTAGGTGTACACAGTTCTGCCTTCACGAGCAGTACACGGTGAAGCAGGACATACCTCCCAACTCTCCTAAGGGAAACAGTCACCCAAATTCAGGACTGCCCAACTAGATTCAGGACAGTTGGCAGACTGTCCTGTTCTCTTCTACCTGTTCTTGTCACTGTCACCACTTGTGGCTGCAATTTTCTTTAGCTTATTTGCTGTTTGTATGGATCCTGGAATATTGGAGGCCCTATTTGGAGAAAAAAATGGGTACATGAAATTTAGAAAACTCCAACCAATAATAGTATTTACATTTGATAAATATACCTATTTCCCTCCAACTAAACCTGACATTAAATTTAATAGTATTCCCATTTTATAAATAAACCTATTTACCTCCCTCCAAACAGCCCCAGCAATACATTAAATAACATTTACGTTTATTAAATATAACCATTTCCCACAACCATTCCAGGCATTAAATAATTCATAATCACTTTAAATAAATAGACCTCATTTTCCTTAAACAGCGCTACATTCAATTAATAGAACACAAACCACCCCAGCAATAAATTAAAGGTCCAATCACACCATCTTAACTTCATAGGCCACACTATTAAATTAAATTGCCCCACCATCAACACAAATAAAATAGCAATACACACACATACACAATACATTGGCCCCACACACACACACACACACAGTATATATGCCCCTCACACACACACACACACACACACACACACACACACACACACACACACACACACACTATATATGCCCCTCACACACACACATTATATATGCCCCTCACACACACACACAGTATATATTCCCCTCTCACACACACAGTATATATGCCCCTCTCTCACACACACAGTATATACGCCCCTCTCACACACATAGTATATTGCTCCTCACACACACAGTATATATGCCCCTCTCACACACACATTATATATGTCCCTCTCACACACACAGTATATATGCCCCTCTCTCACACACACACTATATATGCCCCTCTCACACACACAGTATATATGCCCCTCTCTCACACACACAGTATATATGCCCCTCTCACACACACACAGTATATTGCCCCTCACACACACAGTATATTGCCCCACACACACATACTATTAATATACCCACCCACCGCACTTACCTTTCTCCATCCGTGTCGCGCGCTCTGCACCTCTCATTCTTCCGACATGGGACGGCACCAATCACATGGTGCGCGTCCCATGGTTAGTTAGGTCACTGCTTGACACCTTTACATTCAGAACACTGCATTCACAGCATGACTGCCTCTAAGAGGCTATATAATAACACTGCCACCAGCCATTTATAAATCTACAGTGACTAGCAAGTTGTTAAGCAGATATATTACTATAATTTTTTGTTAAGTAAAAACAATATTTTTCAGCTATACTTTACTTTGGCTGATTAAAAATAAACAGAATGGAAAATAGGATAAGTGTGTGTTCGCATGTGTCCATCTGTTTATCTTTCATTGATAATGTGTGAATTGATTTGAGGCTAGGTTCACATGTCATTGTATTACAGTAATTGCTTTTTAGCACAAAATTCAATCCCCATAAAAAGTGGTAATAGGTAACAATTATAAACTAACCACACTGTTAATATAGAAATAGTGAAATTACTAAACAGCAGACAGGCAATTAGCAAAGCATTTTTTACTATCTTTAATTTTTTAGTTCTATTAACATTCTATAAACATTTTTCATAGCAGTCCTTTTATCCATGTGACATACATACTAATTTCCCCCCATTTTCAGGGACAATCTTTTGTTTCCAACATTTGTCCATTAATTTTCCCAATTTTTCAGTATAGTTCAAAGGTACAGTACAATGCCCATTTAGATGCTTGTTGTGAGCATCTTATTCTTTAATCTTTTCTAATATTTGTTAAGGAATAAATATTGTTATTGTTTATTGATATAGGGCCAATCACAACAGAGTTTACTATCTAAATCCCTTAACACACATACACACACACACACACACACACACACACACACACACATTAGGATCCATCAAGTCAGAAGCCAATTAACATACTGGTATGCAGTGTGGGAGGAAACTGTAGCACCGAGAGGAAACCCACGCCACACACAAGGGAAACATACAAACTCTGCACTAAAATAATATTCAGTAAATATGGGAAGTGTAGAGCTCCGCTGAGACAGTATCTTGCGTGATGTGCATAGATGCACTTTTTCAGCACAAACTATCCCTGACAAATATTGTAAAATGTTGGCAACTATGTTTTTGTGTACTTTTCATAACTGATCATTAAACAGATATCTGAGTAAACAGCACATAACTAGTCATATGAGCTGTAAAGTTTCCTCTATATTCACCTTGTTTTTGCCTGCATAAAGATAGTCATATTCTGGGTAGCTATGAATATTTATGCGTTTTATTTAGGGATGAGCGCGCTCGGATTTCTGAAATCCGAGCCCACCCGAACGTTGCGGATCCGAGTCGGATCCGAGACAGATCCGGGTATTGGCGCCAAATTCAAAAGTGAAACTGAGGCTCTGACTCATAATCCCGTTGTCGGATCTCGCGATACTCGGATCCTATAAATTCCCCGCTAGTCGCCGCCATCTTCACTCGGGCATTGATCAGGGTAGAGGGAGGGTGTGTTAGGTGGTCCTCTGTGCTGTTTAGTTCTGTGCTGTTTAGTTCTGTGCTGTTTAGTTCTGTGCTGTTTAGTTCTGTGCTGTTTAGTGCTGTGCTGTGCTGTGCTGTTTAGTGCTGTGCTGTGCTGTGCTGTGCTGTGCTGTGCTGTGCTGTGTTCTGCAGTATCAGTCCAGTGGTGCTGTGTGCTGTGCTCTGTCCTTCTGAGGTCAGTGGTGCTGCTGGGTCCTGTGCTGTGTCCTGTTCAGTCCAGTGGTGCTGTGTCCTGTGCTCTGTGCTTCTATGGGCATAGTTATTTCCCCAATATTCCCCTGTGTTTAAAAAAATAAAAAAAAGTTTTTTTAAAAAATACCAAAAACTACTTTAATATTTTTTAATTACCACAAAATTTTCACAACCAATCCTGCAGTATAAGCCCATTGGTACTGCAATATTACCAAGTTCACACATTCAGCAGTAAAAGTCCAGTGGTACTGCAATATTACAAAGTTTACACATTCTGCAGTATCAGTCCAGTGGTGCTGTGTCCTGTGCTCTGTCCTGCTGAGTTCCGTAGTGCTGCTGGGTCCTGTGCCGTGTCCTGTTCAGTCCAGTGGTGCTGTGTCCTGTGCTCTGTGCTTCTAAGGGCATAGTTATTTCCCCACTATTCCCAAGTTTTTTAAAAATAAAAAAAAAGTAAAAAAAAATAAAAAATTTTAAAAAAAAAATAAATATAATAATTATAACCAAATTTGCAAAACCAATCCAGCATTATAAGTCCATTGGTACTGCAATATTACCAAGTTCACACATTCTGCAGTATCAGTCCAGTGGTGCTGTGTCCTGTGCTCTGTCCTGCTGAGTTCCGTAGTGCTGCTGGGTCCTGTGCCGTGTCCTGTTCAGTCCAGTGGTGCTGTGTCCTGTGCTCTGTGCTTCTAAGGGCATAGTTATGTCCCCACTATTCCCAAGTTTTTTAAAAATAAAAAAAAAGTAAAAAAAAATAAAAAATTAAAAAAAAAAAAAATATATAATAATTATAACCAAATTTGCAAAACCAATCCAGCAGTATAAGTCCATTGGTACTGCAATATTACCAAGTTCACACATTCTGCAGTATCTTGTGCTACATATAATGGAGACCAAAAATTTGGAGGATAAAGTAGGGAAAGATCAAGACCCACTTCCTCCTAATGCTGAAGCTGCTGCCACTAGTCATGACATAGACGATGAAATGCCATCAACGTCGTCTTCCAAGCCCGATGCCCAATCTCGTAGTACCGGGCATGTAAAATCCAAAAAGCCCAAGTTAAGAAAAAGTAGCAAAAAGAGAAACTTAAAATCATCTGAGGAGAAACGTAAAGTTGCCAATATGCCATTTACGACACGGAGTGGCAAGGAACGGCTTAGGCCCTGGCCCGTGTTCATGACTAGTGGTTCAGCTTCACCCACAGATCTTAGCCCTCCTCCTCCTCTTCCCCCCCCTACAAAAAATTGAAGAGAGTTATGCTGTCAGCAACAAAACAGCAAACAACTCTGCCTTCTAAAGAGAAATTATCACAAATCCCCAAGGCGAGTCCAAGGGTGTTGGTGGTTGTCAAGCCTGACCTTCCCATCACTGTACGGGAAGAGGTGGCTCGGGAGGAGGCTATTGATGATGTAGCTGGCGCTGTGGAGGAACTTGATGATGAGGATGGTGATGTGGTTATTGTAAATGAGGCACCAGGGGGGGAAACAGCTGATGTCCATGGGATGAAAAAGCCCATCGTCATGCCTGGTCAGAAGACCAAAAAATGCACCTCTTCGGTCTGGAGTTATTTTTATCCAAATCCAGACAACCAATGTATGGCAATATGTAGCTTATGTAAAGCTCAAATAAGCAGGGGTAAGGATCTTGCCCACCTAGGAACATCCTCCCTTATACGTCACCTGAATAACCTTCATAGTTCAGTGGTCAGTTCAGGAACTGGGGCTAGGACCCTCATCGGTACAGGGACACCTAAATCCCGTGGTCCAGTTGGATACACACCAGCAACACCCTCCTCGTCAACTTCCTCCACAATCTCCATCAGATTCAGTCCTGCAGCCCAAGTCACCAGCCAGACTGAGTCCTCCTCAATACGGGATTCATCCGAGGAATCCTGCAGCGGTACGCCTACTACTGCCACTGCTGCTGTTGCTGCTGTTAGTCGGTCATCTTCCCAGAGGGGAAGTCGTAAGACCGCTAAGTCTTTCACCAAACAATTGACCGTCCAACAGTCGTTTGCCATGACCACCAAATACGATAGTAGTCACCCTATTGCAAAGCGTATAACTGCGGCTGTAACTGCAATGTTGGTGTTAGACGTGCGCCCGGTGTCCGCCTTCAGTGGAGTGGGATTTAGAGGGTTGATGGAGGTATTGTGTCCCCGGTACCAAATCCCCTCGAGATTCCACTTCACTAGGCAGGCGATACCAAAAATGTACAGAGAAGTACGATCAAGTGTCCTCAGTGCTCTTAAAAATGCGGTTGTACCCACTGTCCACTTAACCACGGACATGTGGACAAGTGGTTCTGGGCAAACGAAGGACTATATGACTGTGACAGCCCACTGGGTAGATGCATCCCCTTCCGCAGCAACAGCAACAGCTGCATCAGTAGCAGCATCTACAAAATGGCTGCTCATGCAAAGGCAGGCAACATTGTGCATTACAGGCTTTAATAAGAGGCACAACGCTGACAACATATTAGAGAAAATGAGGGAAATTATCTCCCAGTGGCTTACCCCACTTAGACTCTCATGGGGATTTGTGGTGTCAGACAATGCCAGTAACATTGTGCGGGCATTAAATATGGGCAATTTCCAGCACGTCCCATGTTTTGCCCACACCATTAATTTGGTGGTGCAGCATTACCTCAAGAGTGACAGGGGTGTGCAGGAGATGCTTGCGGTGGCCCGAAAAATTGCTGGACACTTTCGGCATTCAGCCAGTGCCTACCGCAGACTAGAGGCACATCAAAAAAGCTTGAACCTGCCCTGCCATCACCTCAAACAAGAGGTTGTGACGCGCTGGAACTCCACCCTCTATATGCTGCAGAGGATGGAGGAGCAGCAAAAGGCCATTCAGGCCTACACAGCCACCTACGACATAGGCAAAGGAGTGGGGATGCGCCTGAGTCAAGCGCAGTGGAGACTGATTTCCGTGTTGTGCAAGGTTCTGCAGCCATTTGAACTTGCCACACGAGAAGTCAGTTCCGACACTGCCAGCTTGAGTCAGGTCATTCCCCTGATCAGGCTGTTGCAGAAGCAGCTGGAGAAAGTGAGGGAGGAGCTGGTAAGCCATTGCGATTACAGCAAGCATGTAGCTCTTGTGGATGTAGCCCTTCGTACGCTTTGCCAGGATCCGAGGGTGGTCACTCTTTTAAAGTCAGAGGAATACATTCTGGCCACCGTGCTCGATCCTCGGTTTAAAGCGTATGTTGTGTCTCTGTTTCCGGCGGACACAAATCTACAGCGGTGCAAAGACCTGCTGGTCAGGAGATTGTCCTCTGAAGAGGACCGTGACATGCCAACAGCTCCACCCTCATTTTCTTCCACATCTATGGCTGCGAGGAAAAAGCTCAGTTTTCCCAAAAGAGGCACTGGCGGGGATGCTGATAACATCTGGTCCGGACTGAAGGACCTGCCAACCATTGCAGACATGTCTACTCTCGCTGCATTGGATGCTGTGACAATAGAAAAAATTGTGGATGATTACTTTGCTGACACCATCCAAGTAGACATGTCAGACAGTCCATATTGTTACTGGCAGGAAAAAAAGGCAGTTTGGAAGCCCCTGTACAAACTGGCTCTATTTTACCTGAGTTGTCCCCCCTCCAGTGTGTACTCGGAAAGAGTTTTTAGTGCAGCGGGGAACCTGGTCAGTGAGCGGCGAAGGAGGTTGCTTCCTCACAACGTTGAAAAAATGATGTTTATAAAAATGAATAATCAATTCCTCAATGAAGTACAGCACTGCCCTCCAGATACTACAGAGGGACCTGTGGTTGTGGAGTCCAGCGGGGACGAATTGATAATGTGTGATGAGGAGGAAGTACACACTGTAGGGGGAGAGGAATCAGAGGTTGAGGATGAGGACGACATCTTGCCTCAGTAGAGCCTGTTTAGTCTGTACAGGGAGAGATGAATAGCTTTTTTGGTGTGGGGGCCCAAACAAACCAATCATTTCAGTCAAAGTTGTTTGGTAGGCCCTGTCGCTGAAATGATTGGTTTGTTAAAGTGTGCATGTCCTATTTCAACAACAGACCTCTCAACTGCAGCTCATCCCTCCTCTGCGGGGATAATGTCTCCTGTGCTCTGACACGTCACTCTGTGTACTCTCAGCCTCAGGATCTGACACTACAGCTACCATGCCTCTTGTAGCAGCCCTCACTCCAGGGCCTCTTCCATGTGCAGTGTCCCCCTCTCTCTTGGGTTCACTATAGTGGCATGGAGTTCTCCCCCTCATCCAGGGCACACATTCCTTGCCCTGGCTCAGTCACCACGCTCAGACTTCCAGGCAATGCTGGGGGAGCCTGGGAGCTTCCACCCCAGGTCCCCAGCTACAACTCTCCTCTCCTGTGTCTTCTCTCTCTTTCTGACACTTTAAAGATCGTGCCTTTAAATGAAAAAGTCAGTCTTCATTGCACGACTATGTGCAAGTGCAACAGGGACATTTTTTTGGGTTTACAAAGTCAAACAATAACACTACGACCCTGTCTGTCTGGGGTCTGTCAATGACGAATTGTCTGGAGCATGTTTGGAGGAGGTATTGTGGCCCCGGTATCAAATTGGGTACCGGGGCCACCCCACTATGCAGTCCAGATACTTGTTTGGTGGAATTCCGACACGTGGAGGGTTTTTAAATTATATTGTGGCCTCGGTACCAAATTGTGTACCGGGGCCACCACACTACGCAGTCAAGATACTTGTTTGGTGGAATTCAGACCAGTTGAGGGTTTTATTATTATATTGTGTGGACCACTCTATCTATACCACACTACAACTCTATACCACTCTGTTTCCTACTTTAATTCTATATAATTCTATTTCCTACTTTAATTCTATTACTAATTAATTACCATAAAGAGGAACAAAAAAAACCAATTTTACCAAAAGTATAATATGACTTAGACTTACAAACACTACACTTGAAAGATCGTGCCTTTAAATGAAAAAGTCAGTCTTCATTGCACGACTATGTGCAACAGGGACAGTTTTTTTGTTTACAAAGTCAACTAATAACACTTGGACCCTGTCTGTCTTTAACATACTTGATGGGATCTCAATGACGAATTGTCTGTAGCATGTTTGGAGGAGGTATTGTGGCCCCGGTATCAAATTGGGTACCGGGGCCACCCCACTACGCAGTCCAGATACTTGTTTGGTGGAATTCTGACACGTGGAGGGTGTATTTATTTTATTGTGGCCCCGGTATCAAATTGGGTACCGGGGCCACCCCACTACGCAGTCCAGATACTTGTTTGGTGGAATTCTGACACGTGGAGGGTTTTTTAATTATATTGTGGCCTCGGTACCAAATTGTGTACCGGGGCCACCACACTACGCAGTCAAGATAGATAGATGCGTATCATAGATAAAGTACATTCAGTGGTGTGGGGCAAATTGAAAAATATTCAAAATGCACTGACATTATCAAAAACAAGAGGTTGTCACACGCTAAAACTCCAACATGTATATGATGGAGAGGATGGAGGAGCAGCCGTATGTGTAGTGTAATGCAGACCTGTTGAAGGTTTTTTATATATTTTATTGTGGTGCCCAGTGCCCACTCCTCTAGGCAGTCCAGGTACATTTATTGGTGCGATTCATAAAAGTTCAGGGTTTTTAATATATTGTGGTGACCCACTCCTCTACGCAGTCCAGGTACAATTATTGGTGCGAATCATAAAAGTTCAGGGTTTTTAAGATATTGTGGTGACCCACTCCTCTACGCAGTCCAGGTACAATTATTGGTGCGAATCATAAAAGTTCAGGGTTTTTAAGATATTGTGGTGACCCACTCCTCTACGCAGTCCAGGTACAATTATTGGTGCGAATCATAAAAGTTCAGGGTTTTTAAGATATTGTGGTGACCCACTCCTCTACGCAGTCCAGGTACAATTATTGGTGCGAATCATAAAAGTTCAGGGTTTTTAATATATTGTGGTGACCCACTCCTCTACGCAGTCCAGGTACAATTATTGGTGCGAATCATAAAAGTTCAGGGTTTTTAAGATATTGTGGTGACCCACTCCTCTACGCAGTCCAGGTACAATTATTGGTGCGAATCATAAAAGTTCAGGGTTTTTAAGATATTGTGGTGACCCACTCCTCTACGCAGTCCAGGTACAATTATTGGTGCGAATCATAAAAGTTCAGGGTTTTTAAGATATTGTGGTGACCCACTCCTCTACGCAGTCCAGGTACAATTATTGGTGCGAATCATAAAAGTTCAGGGTTTTTAAGATATTGTGGTGACCCACTCCTCTACGCAGTCCAGGTACAATTATTGGTGCGAATCATAAAAGTTCAGGGTTTTTAAGATATTGTGGTGACCCACTCCTCTACGCAGTCCAGGTACAATTATTGGTGCGAATCATAAAAGTTCAGGGTTTTTAATATATATTGTGGTGACCCACTCCTCTACGCAGTCCAGAAAGATACCTTTTTGCAACGTTTTGGACTAATAACTATATTGTGAGGTGTTCAGAATACACTGTAAATTAGTGGAAATGCTTGTTATTGAATGTTATTGAGGTTAATAATAGCCTAGGAGTGAAAATAAGCCCAAAAACTTGATTTTTAAACTTTTTATGTTTTTTTCAAAAAAAATCCGAATCCAATACCTTAAATCCGAACCGAGACCTTTCGTCAAGTGTTTTGCGAGACAAATCCGAACCTCAAAAATAACGAAAATCCGGATCCAAAACACAAAACACGAGACCTCAAAAGTCGCCGGTGCACATCCCTAGTTTTATTAAGAATTATGAACAGACCAAGTGCTGAAAGGAGCATATTCACCGTGCCCCTGAGAAACATCCTCAAGCTACCTACCATCTTTCTGGATACTGGCTCCGAGTGATCACAAGAGCTGAGTGTTACAGGGAATTCTGTCTACACTGTTTATGATGCAGAGAGAGAGAGGGCTTTGTTTTATAATCTCTTGCTAAACAAAGGTATGTGCATTCATTAATTTAAATAGCAATTGGGCTTTTACATGGGCTGTACTTTTCAGTTTAGATTTTTCAAAACGGCGGGCAGCACATTTTGTTTTTAATGTGTTCACATAATGTCACATATTTTGAAAAAGTTAGAAGATATTGATGGAACTTGGCATGATTCATGACCTTTTGGTCAGATATTGCAAAATGTGTGTACACTCCCACGATTATGTTTTGTCCTACCTAATCTACCTAACTGTTGTTTTGGTTTAAAAAACTTCCAAATAATCACGATTAACGATGGAACAATGTCTTTCCATCAGATGGTTATGAGCGATGAATATCACAGATCTGAAGGTAAATTGTGTAGGTGTGTAAGCATGAATGGCATGCTCATTGCGACTTTAAATCATTGGTGAAATCATTAGGGAAATTTCATCTGAAGTATGATTGAATAGGTGTGTACCCAGCTTAAGCTATATGTGTAGTTATACTTTAGATTAAAAAAAAGAAAAAGTTGTCTTGAACAGGGATCTTTTTATCCTTTTAGTGTGTATTAAATGTTTTTGGTCACCTTAAAATTTCTGAATAATAATAATAACAATAATAATAATATACAATTATGTCAGGTATTTAAAATAAATGATTTGTGGTAAATCCTATCTACATAGCAACACTTTTAGACAATATCTTGAAATCCCATCATCAGTGCAAGATAAGGGAAATAATGAAAATTATTAGGGAGGGTTTTAAACTACTAAGTACAGTAGAATTTAGACATACAGGGGAGAATTCAATTGACCACGTTACTGCTGAAAGTAATGCGACCTGGGCACTATTACCGATATTATGGAAATAGTGCCTGTAATTACCATTAATACAGTAATTTCAACTCTGTCTTTTTGCTGGAGCCGCGAGCCGAAAGCAAAATTAAAATAACCGTATTAACAGTAATAGGTTTAGCGTGGTGTTACTCTGAGGGTAATTAAATTCACCCCATAGAACTAGGGTTATAAAGTAAGATAAAGGGGTCACTTCTCCCTGCTCATCCTCCTGGACCTATCCGCAGCCTTTGACACTGTGGACCACCCCCTCCTCTTGCAGACACTTCACTCTCTCGGTCTCTCTGGCTCTGTCCTTACATGGTTCACCTCCTATCTCGCCAACCGCTCTTTCTCTGTATCTATGTCCGGTTCATCCTCCCCCCCTCTGCCCTCCCTGTAGGAGTCCCTCAGGGCTCTGTTCTTGGCCCTCTACTCTTCTCACTCTATACTTCCTCTCTTGGTGCTCTCATCACCTCATTCGGCCTTCAGTATCACCTATACGCCGATGATATTCAACTTTACATCTCTTCTCCTGAACTTTCCCCTCCCCTCCTCTCTCGTGTATCTGACTGCCTCTCTGCCATCTCCTCTTGGATGTCCTCTCGCTTTCTCAAAATTAACATTGAAAAAACTGAACTTATTGTTTTCCCTCCGTCCAAGTCCTTATCCCATCTGGATCTCTCCATCACTATTAACAACTCCACCATTTCCTCCGTCCCCCAACTACGCTGCCTGGGCATTACCCTCAACTCCTCCCTCTCTTTTAACCCCCACATTCAATCTTTTGCGCAATCCTGTCGCTTTCAACTTCGTAACATTGCCCGCATCCGGCCCTTCCTATCTAATAAAGCAACCAAAACTATTATCCACGCGCTCATCATTTCCCGGCTGGACTATTGCAATCTTCTCCTCACCGGCCTCCCCCGCTCTCGCCTTGCCCCCCTTCGTTCTATACTTAATGTGGCGGCGAGGCTTATCTTCCTTTCTCGCCGCTCCTCTTCTGCCTCCCCTCTCTGCCTTGCCCTTCACTGGCTCCCCTTCCCCTATCGAATTCTTTTCAAACTTCTTACCCTCACCTACAAGGCCCTCTCCCAGTCTACTGCCCCTTACATCTCCAATCTCCTCTCCATCCACACTCCCGCCCGTTCCCTGCGCTCGGCCAATGACCGTCGCCTCTCCTCCACTCTAATAACCTCATCCCGCTCCAGAATTCAAGACTTCTCCCGAGCTGCCCCCTTGCACTGGAATGACCTCCCTCGCTCAATCCGTCTATCCCCTAACTTGTGCTCCTTCAAACGGGCACTCAAAACTCATCTCTTCCTCAAGGCTTACCAGCCCTCCACTTAACCCTCTTTCCATGCTCGCTCTCATCTCCTAGATCCTCCTTTGAAAAGGGTGCGCTTGCTCCCCTCCTCTGACTCCTTCTGTGCCAATTGTCTGTTGCCCTCCCTTTAGGATGTAAGCTCTTATGAGCAGGGCCCTTCTCCCTCCTGTCTCTCTACCTTCTCTTCTGCTCCAACCGCAATATTCTTGATTTTCCTGGAGCATCTGAAGTCTTGGTATTACTCGTTTATTGTTCTGTACTGTTATTCCCTGTACTGTCCATTGTTTGTACTGTGTTCGGCACTGCGGAAACCTTGTGGCGCCTTATAAATAAATAATAATAATAATAATAATAATAATAATAAGATAAAAGTAAACAAAACAGATATAAAATGTAAATTTTAAGATTTTAAGAGATTTACAAAAAAATTATTAAAACCAAATTGCAAATTATATTCTGTAAAAAGAGAACCAGCAAATTTTACTTTTCTGCACCTACACTATTGTTTATTATAGCCCTTAACAAATTAAATTTTACATATAAGTTCATTTTGATACATATTGTGGCAGTATTGAACTATTTGCCTTCATTTTGCCATAGAGAATATGTTCTTCTGGCTCAGTGCAGCATATATTATAAAACAAGTAAAGTACAACGTCTTTCATTTACACAATCAGAATTTTAAGATATGTAACTTTTTCTGTATAAATTACAATTAAAATCCAACTATAGCCTATGTATTCCATCATGAGCAATAATTTGTATTTATTGCACACTTTTATAGTCAATGTACTGAATTGCTCTTGTCCTGTTGAGTTTTCCTGTTTTCCCTAGTATTCAAACACAATGCAAACACAATATAAACTTGGATCACTGGAGACAAATTTTACTGAATTCAGATATTTATGTAGTTGCTATTCAAAGTTGTTGATATATGCCATTTTTGCAGGCAGAAAATAAATTCTGAGGGTTCAATAAACACCATTTTGTTGGTCTCAAAGAAATATTAACATAATATCAGTAAAAGGTATTTGTAATGCATGTTTCCATGGACATGTATGAAATATTATAGCCCATTGGGAGAAACTGTTATTTTATGAATTCTATGCTGCTTTAGTGTTCTTTTATTTATAGCTCATATATGTAATTCAATTGCCCCATGCATTTGAAATGTAAATTTAAGAAGACTGAGGTTGAATGTGTATATGGATAAGACAAATCTAACAAAAGATTATGGGTTATAGAGATAAATAAAATCTTATTTTGCATATTTCTAGTTCAGCTAAACAATTTTATGATGTTTATGACATGAGTTAATGAATGCATTTATATTGCTCAAAGCATTTTATTAAAGGAGTTTTTGTGAGAAAATGTAAGAGCTCTTTGAATAAATGTGACAAGATACTGTTGTTGTAGTTATAATTTATTCAAATAAATGCTTGTATAAAGTGTAGACATTTATATTTTGTGCTTAAAGAATTTAAAATGATATATTTGTGTATTAATTTAGGCTCAGTAGAGACAATGATAGAAGCCATATTAAATACATTAGAATGATATATGGTGTAACATGTACCCAGTAAACTTTAAGAAAGATGTTAATAGTTTCCTTAACAAGTAGACATAGACACTGTGGTTTTGCAAACAATTTAATATTGTGAACTTTTGTGTTCCACTGTCATTATCTACAAATCTGAAAATAGTATTAGCTCTGTTACCTCTAAGGGTTTATAGATTCTGCCTTTTAGACTTTTGCCAGTTACCATTTTTCGGTTCCTTTTGGGGGTTGGGTGTCACGGGCACTAGGAGTCTTTGCCCAGGATATCACCAGATGATGTTCTTACCAGAGTAATATAGCTGGTACTATGGTCCTCTGGTAGCAGGGTGACAACGGAACAGGAGAATCAGCAGATGGTGAGAGAATGTTCAAGGAAAGTCTATGACTAGCAGCAACTGGTAATGACTTAGATGTATGTACACGAGGAACCAGATGGACAAGTAAACGTGAGGAGAGTCAGTGGTCTGCGTACAGCAAGTTGTACCACTGCTATAGTGAGGAGGAATGTTCAGGAGTAGAGAGGAGGTAGTGAAAGTCAGTGGTCTGCGTATAGCAAGTTGTACCACTGTCTATAGTGAAGGAATGGATTCCAGGTGCAAGTAGGTAACGGGGAAGTCAGTGGTCTGCGTACAGCAAGTTGTACCACTGCTCATGTGAGAGGATATTTGAAACTGGTGCCAATGGGAAATAGGAGTCAGTGGTCTGCGTACAGCAAGTTGTACCACTGCTATATATATGTGAGGAGGGCACGAGGAGATGAATGGAATACTGAGGATACACGGGGCACACGGAACTTGATCCCACGATGATAACCACAATACAATAATAACTGACAAGCGCTGCTTGAAGTATACAAAGTCACTATAGAGATCCAGGCAATAGGAAACAAAGTCAATAGTAACAATAGCCTCAGTAGATGGAAGACTCCGGAGATGAACACAACACAGTCCAGACGGATATGCAATACAATAGCAAAGTCAATGGAAAGTATGCATACCGCGGTTCAGGAGAGCAGGCTGTCAAGGGGATGTGCAGGGATACCTGAACGGCTGAACGCCGGCAGGAGGAGAGACCACTGGAGGATGGAAGCGGTAATCAGGTTGGTGCAGCGCACGGAAGGTAACCGGTAATCAACGGAGCAATACTCAGGAAGCAGTAGTAAGTAAAACTGGAAACATGATGAACACGGGAGAGGTGAGGCTGTCTGGTATCCGGCAGTAGTAGCGGAGGCAGCGGAGGGAAGGCACGCTGAACACGGGAGAGTAGAGGCAGACTGAAATCCGGCAGCAGTAGCAGATAGGAATCAGCTGAGTGCAGACACGATGAACACAGGAGAGTTGAGACGGTCTGGAACCCGGCAGTAGTAACGGAGGCAGCGGAGAGCAGACACGCTGAACACAGGAGAGTTGAGGCGGACTGAAATCCGGCAGCAGTAGCAGATAGGAATCAGCTGAGTGCAGACACGATGAACACAGGAGAGTTGAAGTGGTCTGGAAACCACAATCGAAGAAGACAGGAATCAGCTGGAGCTAAATACACGAGGAAACACAGGAACACCTTTAGAGGCTCATGGGGAATGAGACTCCAAGATCAGGCCACTAGGTAGTGATCACAGGTGGTTTAAATAGGGAGGGTTGCCTGATCATCCAATCAATTAAAAGCAACAGGCACCGAAGGTTTCATAAGGGCTGCACATGCGCAGACCCTCAGGATGGCGGACGTCCACGGTTCCTGAACACAGGAGAAATGGCACTCACAGTCCGGTGAGTGACATTGGGGCACTATCATGTGATGGATGGATGCACTACACTCTTCCTAGTAGCCAGTATAATGGAATGTCCAATCCTATAGTTCTATTTCAGAACTTATTTAGCAAGAGCAGATCAGGTTCAACCAGGATGTCACAGATCTGGTGCCTGAACGATTCAATGGACAGGATCCCGCCCTATTCTAAATACAACACCCAAGTAAGGAATGGAGTCTAACGAGGAGACGGTATTCACCAGGTACCAGCCAAAAGGTGGTTTGGGCTTAGCTGCATCTTCCTCGCAGGTCGTGGCCCACACTAGGTCTATAAATGTCCAGTCCTAGCACCACTCAGTTTTTCTTCCTGGCCTGAATGTTACTGTTTTATTGGATTACTATTGTTTACATTTACTTTGTGCATGACCATCTTTACTCTTAAGGGAGGGCTGGCAAATTTTAACGCTGGGGGCAAGCCTCACCTCAGCAACTTATTAGGGTTAAAATGCAGATGGCCCAGTAACCCAGTCCATGGTAGCCCAATATGGGACCAGCCCCCCAGCCCAACCTGCCCCTGTTTACTCTATCTGCTGATTTTATAAGAAATTTGTCCATGTGTGATTTACTGATTTTCTGATCTCTCTTGCCCTTTAGGTCTACGAGTGACTAAAACTACAAAAATAAGAAATGTGGTAATCGAAAACCAGTGAGCATGTGAAGTCAATGATTAGCCTGACCATTGTGGCTGATATACTGCTGGCAGTGGTGAATATTGCATGCTATGAGAGAGGATGATCTTAGCAAGTTGCAGGAGAAGCACAGAATAATTAAAGGTATATATACAGTATGGAATCCTCTGTGAGAAAGGTATGTATTCTAAAATATGCTGCGGTCTATGTAAGCGATTAGCTGAAGAGGTACATGAATTTTCACATGGCTTGCAAACTCATTGCACATGAGAAACAAATAACCAGGTACTATATCAATAATTTTTATATATAAACAAAAGAAGTTTGTTTGTTTGTTTGTAAATATCTTTGACAACCCTGCTTGATTGGGATGAAACCAATTTGAGGTTGTCCAGTTGGATCCTGGCCAGGTTTTAGGGGTATTAGAATCCTGGTAGGACCTTATGTTGGTGTATGCTGAGCAGAACTTTGACCAAGGGAGCCTGTTCTGGGCCTTCCAGTAAATAGATTAGGTTTGTTTCACTGTCTAGTTATGCATTTGGGCAACCATGCACCAATTAGGATGAAACCAACACGAGGTGGACCAGTTAGATCCTGGCCAGATTTTAGGTGGTTTAAGGTCTCGGTCGGACCTTATGTTGGTGTACGCAGGGCAACTTTGACCTGGGGAGCCTGTTCTGGGTCTTCCACTGAATGGACTTGAATGACAGTTTATATATAAAATACATTGGTCTATCTGTTAGTTTGTCTGTTTATTTGTCTGTCTAGTTATGCATTTGGACACTGATTGGGATGAAACCAATGCAAGGTGGCACAGTTGGATACTGGTCAGATTTTGGATGGGTTTGGGTCCCGGCTGGACCTCCCGTTTGTAAACGCTGGGCTGAATTTTGACCCAGGGAGCCTGTTCTGGGTCTTCCACTGGACGGATTTGAATGACAGTTAATATAAAAACAAAAACCACACTGGGCAGCCATCTCATGGGTGTGTTGGAGGAGCTGCTAAGATGCTAATTATTTTTAAAATGTTGACAGTTAAATCCAGCTCTTTGATAACTTAATAACTTGAACATTTAAATCCAGGCAACACTGGGTACTTCAGCTAGTCTCATTATAAAATTATAGGAGGAAGTATATTAGTCTTACAGACATAAAAGACCCTTAAGCTGCTGTTCAAAAAAAGAGGATTGCCAACATTACCTTAAAATTAAAAACAGATATAAATACATGAACAGCACTATTCAGGGATTGCCTTAAACCAAATATACTAATTTTTTTTTAAATTACAATAATGTAGAAGGTTTGGCCTGACCCCAGATCATTTGACTAATCTCACCACCGCTACACTGGTAACTGTCCTGGAGAACCGTAACCTGCACATCTCTTGCATCCAACCCCAAAACTCTTTTTCAGAGTCCCTGGTGAAAACCTGGGGTGCATTAGACTCTGCGCCTCCTTGTTCATTAGCATCAGTACCAGTTAGTGGCTCCATCCTATTTGCATTCCTGACATGGGGTTGTGATGTGAAACTAATGTATGAATTATTGCACAATAGGTGTTAACAGCACTTTGGGTATAAGTAGCTTCTGCTAACGGCAACAAAGTTTGTCACCTTTAAAGATTCCTTCTGATTCAGGTATAATCAGCGCTGAAGAATTGATCTTAGCTAAAGGCATCATTATTTATTTCCCATTTGCCTCCTTTTGGTTATTTAATTAAGTCTTATCTGTCCTTACCTTGCAATTCTCAACCACATAAGCCCTACTTCACCTTATCTAACCTAGTGCTGCGATACGCAGGGACACACAGTTCCATTCACACTCATGTATAGGTGTTCCTTGCAAATCCCTATCCTTAATATAACATAATACAATCTAGAAGAAGGTAGAAGATACGGCGCCTTCTGGTGTAGTAAATTGAGTAATACAGATTATTACCACAAAATTGCTATGTAGAAATTCTTAACTAAGAGTCTTCAGTGATAAAGAAGATCAAATATATGTCAGGTGAACCAGAGATAATATGTTGACTAAAAATGACACCACAGCCACCTAGTGTGTGTGTAAGTGTACCAGATATATGAGAATTAGCAGCTTATCTGTAGTAACAAATCACACGAGGCATCCAGTCAGGTCAGAACAACATGGATTGTCAGCTTATTTGTAAATGCAGCTTCTTGACGATCTCGGTGTTTCCACTATTAATATGGCTATATCATTACGTGTGATGATACATTGGAGGGATAAAGAGGTACCAAGAGGTACCAAAATAGGTAGTATGTTTACACAATAAATATTTTATTTCACAAAAACATATGTGTTATACATTCACATTATTTAAAAATCAAGTATAGCTTATCTTTATTCCATTTGGACTGGATATACTGTGCTTCCATACAAAAAGTTGAATGGGGTACTCCACAAGTACCACTTAGACCAGGATACTGTACTCTAGCACAAACTCAACAATAGAACAGCCTCAACACGTTACATTTCTAAAAGAAACTTTATCAGGAAGAAGTAATAACTACACTTTGTGTGTCTAGTGGTAAAAAAAACCATTTGACTTTTCGTATGGAAGTCTAATTCTCATATATCTGGTACGCTTACACACACACTAGGGTGATGTGGTGTCATTTTTAGTCAATGTATTATCTCTGGTTCACCTGACATATATTTGGTTTTCCTTATCCCTGAAGTCTCTCAGTTAAGAATTCCTACATAGCATTTTTGTGGTAATAATCTGTATTACTCAATTTACTACACCAGAAGGCTCCATATCCTCTACTTTCTTCTAGACTCCATACAGATCAACCATCTGGTTTTTGAAGGTTGGCTGCCACCTATACATGTGGAGGTGTTCCTAAACATAGACTTACTCAGATTGCTTTTTACCAAGTATTGAGCTAAGCGCCATCATTGATATCTTGTAATTGCATTAACATAATGCAATGCTTATAAACGTATTCCATAAATGAAAAGAAAACAACATAATCAAAAATGAGCTTGTAACATTACACTGTTGTCTTGACTTGACAGCTTGGTAGCATATTGTCATTCATCTGTATCTGCATCATAGTCAATGTAATATAGATTACATATTATTCTTTTGAAGTAATTGACACATTTACATTCACAGTTCCCTTCTTGGAGCATTTTATGGACATGATTTTCTTAATGGTCAATATCAAAATATTGATGGCTAGGAAGACAACAAAAATTAGAAACAATCCTTGTATCATTATTTGAATTATTCCCATAACCCATCCTCCTAGAACTTTGAACCAGTTAGCTGGGTTTAACCATGAAAACCAGCCATTTGTGTCTAAATCATATTCAGGGTCATTATGTTGCTTTCTAAATTCGTCTTTTAAGCTGTGGATCTTGGCAATATGGGCTGAGATAGGGTCACTGAAATTGTCTGGAATGTATGACCAGCACATGCCCTCTTGGGCTGCTGTGAGGTAATTAAGTACCAGCTGATGCTGTCTAAGTACCTTAATATGAAAATGCAAAGTGTAAGTCTGATTTCTAGTATGTTTAGGATCTGGTCTCTGACATTATCAAGTAGCTTAGCCAAGGCCTCTATGTTATGGGCGTTTCTAATAGATCCTCCAAAAATGCACAATGAATATCCAATCTTGGTATACCGGGGTTGATCATTCAGATCTTGAGCCTTGTTTACTTTAACATTTAATGCTGTCTTTATTCGATGATTAGCAGGACTATGGGTTTCTTTCAACCACTTTGCTGGGGCCAGTTTAGCCAGGGTTTAGCCAGGCCATAGTTGCTAGAACCAGTGTTCCAGTAACTCCTTCAGGTAGAAATTTATAGGCCTGGTTTCCACACACATAATACAGCCCTTCGAGTAGGTGAAAATTACCTCCTTTCATCATCATCATTAACTTTTATTTTTATAGCACCAGCAGATTCCGTAACGCTTTACAATTGGGAACAAACAGTAATAAAACAATACTGGGTAATACAGATGTCATGATGCTGCTAAACATGTACTTTTTATCCCAATGTCCCCTAGAGAGTCTGCCCTAGCACACATTATGACTGTGTGTTACGTATGTGTGTTTTCATTCCCATAGCATGTCTGTACTCACCCCCATACAGTGTTTGAATATTAGCTTTTAAGATTGGCAATATATGATATTAATAATATATAATATATATTGTATTATGTTATCTATTACATAGTAGGTGATGTATTCGTGTTAGTCTGAGGGCTTCCTATTGTTCACTTATGCCAAAGGAGTAAGTCTATGTGTATTCTAGTTCTGTAGACACATTCATCAATAATGATATTATCTGGTAGACCAGACTATTGTTTAACAGAAGCTATCTTTGTTTACCTAAACAACAGGAGATCTAGCTAGGGGTAGAGTTCCCTTCTCTATTAAAATCTAGTCAAGCAAGTGTTATGTTTAAACATAACACTTGCTTGACTAGACATAACCATTGTGCTTTAAAACACAATGGAGTGAATAGTCACCATTGCATTATGCTGTAACCATTTATATAGATTGTATATATTTGGCCCTGCTATTTACATTGCTAGTTAACCACATTTTACACTTTACACACTTTACTGTCTGATTTAAGCACCTTAATTATGAAATGTGTATTGTATTCCTATGGCTGAATATCCTAAGACACAGCAGACAATCAACACAACCCTACAGCCGGAGGCTATTTTGTGGGTATTAAAAAGAGAAGTGGAGTGTTAAGGGGGTTGATGGAGGAAAGATCAGGCTGGTGTAGGAGGTATGGTTCCTACCAGCTGATGGAGGACAGAGATCGGAAGCAGGACTGCGAAGACCCTTGTTCCTCTTCCTTTGGATAAATTACCCCAGGTCTTGTGAATCTGTGTGCTCGCCAAAAGCGAGGTGACAGTGAAGCCGGACCGCTGCCCTGCTGCCAGTCACTGGGGCTTCATGCTCAAAAGGAAAGCATAAGCCTATAGTCGAATTACCCAAGGTGGCCATAACAGGACCAGTATTGTATTGTATGTTCTACTTTCGTGTCCATTATGCATATCTGTAATTGATACTCCTGTACATAAGTTGGTTTTGTGCCTGTTGTTGCTGTTCCATTAATAAAAGCAACCATTGGTTAAGTTGGACATCTGCCTGGGTGTAAGTATTTACCCATGTACAGGGGAGCACCATTCCCTCACAACATACATATGTAAGTCCCATGCATGCCATTGCCAGGGTACTAAAGAAAAAGGGACACAGTACCCTTTCATGAGCTGAGCACATCCTGAACCATTATCACACTTAGGGGTAAATGTCTTAATGTCCGGATTCTTCAACTCCGGCGTGTTCAGCGTCTTCGGCGATTAAATTTAAAGCGGCGCTGCATTGTAAAGGGAAACTCTTAGTTCTATCTCTCCAGACCCCTCGCAGTCTATTGAAAGTATTTTTAGAATCTCTGTGGGACCTGCAAATACTGTTGACGGGACCAGACTTTGTCAACTATAAAGATCCCTTCTGATTCAGGTATCGATCAGCTCTGGAATTGATCAGTCACATACAGGAGTTTGTGAAACCAGCTCTGTTTATTGAAGTTTTAAGCAATAGCATTTATACAAAGAATATTGCATGCTCAACTTATCTATATGCTTACATTGTGTAATAGTTAGCACATTTCTCATTTTGTATACTATGTCCTTTAAACATCTCTGCAAAATATCTGCTCATGACCACCCATCTTATCTTGTCTTGTAGCCTGTAGTATGGACACCCTGTTAACTCAGTTTTACAGAAATCTCTCAGTTAAGAGAAGAACTTGCCATTCTAATCACAATTACTGCAACTGTGCAATTCTACATGTTAGCTATTCTAACTAATTTCATTTTGATACCAAATATATCTATACAAGTCACATTGCTTAATTAAAGACATCATTATTTGTTTAACACTTCATATATGAGAAAGCAGAGACAAAAAGATAGAAACAAATAATCATGATGGAAAGCAAGGGGAATATAGGAAACTGAGGTTAAAATGAAATAAAACAGATTGAAAACGGAGATTGGAGTGAAAATGGAATGCAATTAATGTTTATAGCTCATAAAGTGAATCACTGGTATGCGTCATGATGTGGCGGTAGACTGTACCCAAAAGTACATATAGGATTGTGTATGAATTGTAACTCTATTGTAAGCCCTACAACGTCCCTTTGTCAGAGCCCAGGAGGTCCTCTTCACGTCCCCACCATTGATGTGTTTAGGATGGCTCTTCTTTATCTCTCCAGGTAGTTAGACCACGTGTGGAATGCACAAGTAATGTAACAACAGAAGCAGCCGACAGTCAAAATGTGAATAAATAAGACCCAATGGGTTTTGTCCACTAGGGACTTTGTCAAGGATGCTCATACATTAGTTTCAGATCCCAACTCCACTTACACATAGACTATCCAATTTCTGCAATTAGTTACGCTCCCTAAACATTTCACTTTTAAATCTTTGAAAAGAGGAACGCCATAAAATCAGCACCATCAGGAGCATTCTTTTTCCCCAATATTTATATATGTAGACTAAAGACAGGTCTTTCATCAATCCCCAAAGATCAGCAGGTATAGATGTGTTCTAAACCAATCCCCAATTAAGTGGTGTATTTCTTCCATATGAGCTATTGATATTAATACCATTTTAATATAATCTGTGTGTGTTTATGTTCTAACATTATTATTTACTCTCCACTAACTCAGCATTAATTATCTTACCTTAGAGCTCTTTTCATCTTCTGCATTCCTTTCATCAGCATATTCACTAAATTGTCTGGTATCACAGATTGCATAGAGCCTGACATAAATTACATACATGAAAAGAGTAAACATAATGCAGGTAAATCAATAAGTGAAGATCTGTGATGACGTGGTGGAGCTTCTAAAGGAAGTCCAGGCAGAAGGAAGGCAGGATTGAACAGAGTAGAGGATGAGATGGAGTAGAGTTTGAAGAAGATAACCGTGATTGACCTCATTAAAAGCTTCATCACAGTGCGATTGCTGATCATGGAATGGAGATCACACAGGTGACAGAGAGAGGATACAACTGTATCTTTATTACAGATGACAGACAATTTAAACAATTTTAATCAATAGCAACTGTCAGATAAATACTTTAAAATAACATATATATATATATATGTATATATATATATATATATGTATATATATATATATATATATATATATATATATATATATATATATATATATATATATATATATACACACATGTGGTTCCTTCAACAGGCTAGGCTGTGGCAGTTCTCTTAAGTTTGAAGGTGGATTTCATTTTTTGTTCTTTTTATTGAAATGTATTTTGTTGTATACTTTTTTCTATATTTCCCCCCTTAGGCAACAAAATGTGGCTCCGTCTGGAAATGTACTTAAACTAACAAAACAAATCTCACCAAATCTCAACCTTTATATTTGTAATACATAAGTGTTCCTAATAAACACGCAAGTGAAAACATCACAGACCACCCTCTCTAAAAATTAAGACATCATTAGACACTATGGGGCCAATTCAATTCAGCCGTGTTATTCTTGGAATAATCTGGCATGCGCACTTTTACCGTATTACTACGGTAATATTGCAAAGTATTACCATTAGTATGGTAGTTTTAACGCTGATTTTTGCTTACAGCCCGAGCCGCGAGAAAAAATCTGGAATAAAATTATAGTATTAACGGTAATACTATTAGTGCCACATTATACCTAGAATAACATGGCCGAATTGAATCTGTCCCTATGATTTTAGGAGTTTATATTTATATTGATGTCACCTGCATATTCTAAACATGTTATTTACTTAAAATATAATTATTTCACATGTAATAACTTTTACTGTAGCTTTAAAGCCAAATTATTTGACATCCATGGAGTCTAGTTTTACACTTTTAAAATGTGTACTTTCTCAGGGAAAACACAACTTTGTGGAGCTATATTACACAGAACACTGCCTATGTTAAAATAATGCAAAAAACTAAATAATCAGATAATGCACAAATGAACATATACTTTTTACTAAAATTGAATAGTCTTACGGAATCGTATATTTATATCTGTATTCTATTTGCCATATAAGTATTAATATATGTCTACATAGAAATATTTTTTATGTCTCACATATATGTCTGCAAATATATTACATCAGGCTTACAATAGGTTGGCTCATAATTAAACACATTTACTACGCATGTACATTTGATTGGCTCATGTGTTTTTAAGGAGAAAATACTATATATATATATATATATATATATATATATATATATATATATATATATAACCACAACAATTGATATAGTCTGGCGCTATCTACCACATCAGTAAGTATTAAAAAAATATATATATAAAGATTCACAACACTGTATAGTATCAGATATAGTAATCGATAGTCCACAATCACTTCACTCATGTGTGAGTGGCAGCCACGTGTAAGCCTGTATCCAGATGGTCAATCCAGAAGAAAATAGTCACTAGAACAAAGCACAGGCAGGGCGCCTTATAGTGTAATACCAGGATAATAAAGGACAGAATATGTATATATATGCGTACCGTCAGATAAAGATGTATGATCTAGACTCGAGTGGATCCTCTTTGAGAACTGTAACACTGAGTCTCAACTCGGGAACAATCGAGGAATGTGGAAAAAGGCAAACATAGCATAATATTGTAATGCAAAGAATAATGCACCACGTGAAACTTGAAACACCACAGGATATTCAAAGGGTGTAGAGTTCAAAATTCACCAGGGTATATATATAAAAATATAGCCCAGAGAAACCACACACCACTTTTATGTGTGAGCAATAAATCATATGCGTACCAGAAATATAAGCATAATAGCCAGAAGATGTTTCCTTGTAGGCAGCTGTATCCTAATACATAGGCCCCCTTCCAACGGCGGTATAATAAATGGAAGAGGATACAATGTAAAAAGCAATAAAAATTTAATAAACAGAGTAAACACTGAACTCACATATAGTTCACCGGATACAGCTGATCAACAATAAGGCTCGACGCGTTTCGTCTTGATAATCACAAGACTTCCTCAGGCGTGTGTATGTAAATTTTTGATGTCAATCACAGTCCCACGTGGTGCGGAATCCGCACATCACTGTGTTTTGTATCAATGTGTATTGCACCTGTCTGGCTGTAGACTGTTACACGTGTAGAAAGCACGTGCGTTATTACCCTTTGGATGTATGTTGGCATTCATTTTTCATTTATCCTCTATAAAGTTTCAAAACTATGAAAGTTATGAAAGCCATAATAACCTTTATTACATAATGGATATGCCCCAATATGACTGAAATACTCTAAATAAACCACACAGTGTGAATGCAAAACTTTTATTGCTGGTAAAAGCAATAGAAACGTTCAACTTCTCCAGTACAATTTGAAAAGTGAAAAAAAGTAGCATTACAGTGAAATGGTGGTACTGGTTTGTGGCACAACAGTTGCAAACAGCATATACAAATCATCGAAAGTATTATCAAGGATTTTGATTTTTCTCTTAATGTTCGCAATATTGTCTTTCATTTTTTGCAAATGATCGTAGAGCTTGGCGACATTTTTTCCCTCTTCCGAACTTTCGTCTGATATGACGATGGTATCTATGAAGTAAGAAAATACAAAGGTTTTACCATTTCGCTTCTCTCTGTACTAAAGTTAATACAAGTTTTAATCCAAGACCTGACATGTGCTCACCTTGCACACCGCTCGAGATAACTTTGTGTTGTGGTCCCTCGGACACATTTATTTTTTCGCTTTTAATCACAGGTGTAATTACATCTAGGGTATCTACAGTGGCCTTGTCACCGTTAATTCTTGCTTCTGACAAAACAATAATCATACGTTTGCATTGGTTCTAGCGACAGTAGAATGAAATACATAAAGTCCTTCAAACAGGTACATTACACGACTACTAAACGGGCTACTCACTTTTTTTTATGTTTTTACGGATTCGCTCCAGTCTCCTAGCTTCTTTATTTTTAACGTCCGACCACCTCTTCTGGACTTGGAATTTATTTCTTTTCTTTCCAAGTTTTTCCTTCAGTAATCACAGTAGTTTTTGCATTATCAATTCCTTTCTATTATTCACTTTTCTGTACTTTCGCTTTTGACAGTCGTAGTCATACTGGTCCAGTACTTTTACCATCATCTCCATCTCTCTAGGGCTCATTGACTTTGCTCTTTTACCTGCAGTACATTCTTCTTGAGCATCTCCATCCCCCTCTGTAACTTTTCCTACATTTGTTGGCCCTTCCGGCACAATTTGTGCCTGCGTCTCTGTCTCCGTTGCTTCCACCCCCACTAACACCTTCTCTTTATTCTCCATCTTCTCACGTTCCTTGGCGCCAGACAGGCTCCTCTATAATTTTATACACTCTGACATGGGCGTTTGTTTAGAGAATGGAGCATTGTGGGTGAAGACTATTCGTGTATAATAACCTCGTGTATCAGTTTTTTTTTCTATAACTGTAACCCGTTCATGACCATTACATACAAAGGGATTTTACGATTCTTCGGAGCTGTACATTCGTTCACATATACGGTAAGTTCTTTCCGATTGATACATACATGTGTACTTGCATTGTTCATATTTACAGCACGGATGGGACTTATGTTTCTTTTTATTATACCAAAACAGATCATCATACTGACATATGAAAGAAATGCTGACCTAATGAAGGATTTTATTGAGACCTACAGGGCTCACCCATGTTTGTGGAAAGCCAAATCCAAGGAGTATTCTAACAGAATGATGCAAAACATTGCGATGCAAGAGCTTGTAAAAGCATGTCTGCCATATCACCCTGGAGCAACTGTTGAGTGGGCAAAAAGCAAGATCCAGAACCTAAGGACTGTGTATAAAAAAGAATTAAATAAAGTTGAAGCATCCAAAAAATCAGGAGCTGCAGCTGAAGACGTGTATGTGCCAAAGCTATGGTACTTTGATATGTTACACTTTGTGAAGGACCAAGAAACACCACGTACGTCCATTAGCAGCATACCCACAGACAGCAGTTCATCCCCAGAGGTAGAGCAAGCATATGATATACCTGCAAGCGGCACAGTAAGTACAGTACATCATTATGTTGTAAAGTAACAGATTTATTAATGTTCAAACAATCAACAACAAAATAACAATGCATAACATGTTTATAAATATTCACATACAATCATTTTGCCATGGCACGGCACCATCACCGCTGAAATATAAAAGGTAGGCCTCACGATTTAATTTTGCCACAGAACAACTGTTTTTAGAGTGGCCACACTCTAATGCTGTTAAGCCCACTACCTCCATTTCCTCGCCATTACTTTCCGCATTGACCTGAGTGGTACGGCCACTAATGCTTTTACGCCGCAGAAAGTTATGCAGAACACAACAGGCCATCACAACTTTGTCTATTTTGTCCAAACGCAGGTTGATTGTAGACTGAAAAACTCTGAACCTGTTGCTTAAAATCCCAAAGGCATTTTCTAGCACGTGACAGTCTGTAATTAAATATACGCCTTTCATGGGTCATATTTCTTTGCGGGTACGGTTTTAATACATTCCCATGCAATGCAAAGGCGTCATCTGCCACAAAGACAAAATTGAATCCATATTTAATGCTGCTCCGCAATGGAAGGTTTAGGGCATTGTTTTTTAGTTTGTTATGGAAGGCACTATGCTCCAATGCACCACCATCTGAGACTCTTCCATTTTTCCCAATGTCCACAAATAGGAATTCATAGTTCACATCCACGATGGCCATTAAAATAATGCTGAAAAACCCTTTGTAGTTGTAGTAGAAAGATCCACTGTTTGATGGTGGCATGATTCGGACATGTTTGCCATCGATAGCACCACCGCAATTTGGGAAATTCTATAGTCTCTCAAAGTCTTCCGCTATCACTTTCCAGTCTGCTTCGCTCGATGGGAACTGAAACATAAAGATGTGTACATAGTTAACATTTGAACATGCATACAATGCATCCACTCATTTGTTTACTCTTTTGCAGCCTGCACTACTGTCTGATGCTCTCCTGCTGGAAGTTGAAGACCCGGATGCTACAACTATTTATCCCACTCCATGTGAAAGCAGGCTAACTGCAGACAGGCAAGATGCGACCCAAGGTGATACACCAGCAAAAATAAATCAGAAGCGAAAGAGACGCAGAATACATGAAATACCAGAAAGTGATGCACTAGCAGAAAGGATGCTTGATTGCGCTAACATGTAACAAACCACATCTACATACACACTTTAAACAGTACTTTAGCGCGTAGAATTAATATATGGTGTTCCACAACGATAAATGCACTAATGTCTCTCCAGCTCTCAGGTAGACTTGACTCTAATCAATATAGTTTATAAAGCATAAATACCATTGTAGGCTCAATTCGGAACAAAAAGTATTACTCTGTTTGATGGTATCCGTCCTCCCAAGAACTGCAGTTTATGTATTAAATCCGTAATGCATCTGATGATAACCACTGTGTTCCTGGAGAAAGGCTGGCCGCCTGATGGTAAGCGCTGATTGTGGTGTCAATATCCAGCCAACAGAATGCAATCAGGGGATTCTGGGTGTTGTAGGCTGTATATTGGATCCTCCGGCAGTTTGCTCTGATGAATCTGTGACCACCGTCAGTGCCCTTCTGATCCTCATACACAAACCAGGGAAGACCAAAGTAATCAATCAGTAAAAAACTTTATTCACCATTACAAAGTACATTAGTACTTACACTGAGGTAATGTTCAAGATGTTCATTATAACTCCTCAACGCGTTTCAACCCCATGTGAGACTTTATCAAGAGTGAGCAATGATTAATCTGGCTGCCTTATATACTCATTAAAACCTTTTGGTTGGTCAATACTGATTCTTATGATTAACTCATTGTGCACTTGATCCTAGCATTGGTTAGTTCCTATTTGTTCTTAATACATTCTTTCAATAAAAATACTAAATGAAATTAATTAAAATAAACATCAATAAAAATTAAAACATTATATCCTTAATCTGTTCATTAAAAATAATAATAAATACTAAGTGTATACTTGATAATCAATATGATCTATGGTATCAATCACAAGATTAGATACACATATAGGGTTATATTCAGTAATCATTATATAATATAAATTGCAAGTTTAAATAAATATATGAACATATAGTACATCAGTCATAACTACAAATGGGGCTTACACTACATTACATCTGATATATTAAAGGGTGACTGCCCCTATCACTTTACAATAATGAGTTAATTTCAAAGTCGATGTTCATCCCCCTAGGGGCTAAAGTCTTCAACTTGAACATCCACTTCATTTCCTCTTTGTTCAACTTCTTGATGGAATCGCCTCCCCTCCAATCTGACTTAATTTGAGTTAATGCCATGAATTTTAAACCAATGGGGTTTCCTCCATGGTGTTCTGCAAAGTGCTGCGATACACTATGCAGCATATTCAATTTCTTAATATTCCGAATATGTATTACTTCAGAACCAAAGAATTGGCTTACAGATTTATCCCAAAAAGGGGGTTTTTATTACTGTGGTACATGTACTAATTGTAAATGTTTGGGTTTTAGATCCAATAAACCTGTTAGTGTATTTCAATCCAACCAAACATTAGAACAATTTAAAGTGAAACAACATCTTAACTGTAGCAGTAAAAGTGTAGTCTATTTACTTGAATGCCCATGTCATACCCAATATGTGGGTCGAACCATACGAAAATTAAAAATCCGTATTGGTGAACATATTCGGAATATTAAGAAATTGAATATGCTGCATAGTGTATCGCAGCACTTTGCAGAACACCATGGAGGAAACCCCATTGGTTTAAAATTCATGGCATTAACTCAAATTAAGTCAGATTGGAGGGGAGGCGATTCCATCAAGAAGTTGAACAAAGAGGAAATTAAGTGGATGTTCAAGTTGAAGACTTTAGCCCCTAGGGGGATGAACATCGACTTTGAAATTAACTCATTATTGTAAAGTGATAGGGGCAGTCACCCTTTAATATATCAGATGTAATGTAGTGTAAGCCCCATTTGTAGTTATGACTGATGTACTATATGTTCATATATTTATTTAAACTTGCAATTTATATTATATAATGATTACTGAATATAACCCTATATGTGTATCTAATCTTGTGATTGATACCATAGATCATATTGATTATCAAGTATACACTTAGTATTTATTATTATTTTTAATGAACAGATTAAGGATATAATGTTTTAATTTTTATTGATGTTTATTTTAATTAATTTCATTTAGTATTTTTATTGAAAGAATGTATTAAGAACAAATAGGAACTAACCAATGTGTCACTCACCGGACTGTGAGTGCTTCTTCCCGGACATTTAGGAACCGTGGCCGTCCTCCATCCTGAGGGACTGCGCATGCGCAGCCCTTTCTATACCTCCAGTGTATGTTCCTTTAACTTAATTGGCAGATCAGGCAACCTCCCTATATTAAGCACCTGTGGTCAACACCACGTTGCCTGATCTTGGAGTCTCATTCCCCATGAGTCTCTGAAGGTGTTCCTGTGTTTCCTTGTTTATTCAGCCCTGCTGATTCCTGTGGTTTCCAAACCACTTCTACCTCTGTGGTTTCCAAACCACTTCTGCTACTGTGGTTCCCATACCACTTCTACCATCTACTGTATCATCGTGACTGTGAGCTGATTCCTACCCGCTGCCTCCGTGCACTTCAGTCCTCTGATCCACATCATCGCTATTATATTTCACTGTGACTGTTTGCTGGTTCCTACCCGCTGCCTCTGTGCACTCCAACCGTTACTTTACATCCACTCACCTGTTCCTCATCAAGTCAGTGAGCTGATTCCTATCCGCTGCCTCCGTGCACTACAAGCCTTCAGCCTGCAACTCGCCTGTGTTCATTATTGGGACTGTTAGCTGATGCCTATCCGCTGCCTCCGTGCATTACAGGCTTCAACCACATCCACTCACCTGTTCATGATTGTGACTGCCAGCTGATTCCTATCCGCTGCCTCCGTGCACTACAGTCTTCAACCTGCAACTCGTCTGTGTTTCATCATCGTGACTGCTAGCTGATTCCTACCCGCTGCCTCCGTGCACTACAGTCTTCAACCTGCAACCCGTCTGTGTTTCATCGTGACTGTTTAGCTGATTCCTATCCGCTGCCTCTGTGCGCTTCAGTCTTCAGTTCTTGTCTACTCTACCGTGTTTCCTTGAGTCTGCTGCCACTATTGCTACCCGCTACTCTCCGTGATCATCTGTTCCAGTTCAACTCTGCTCCGGTGTCCCATCGTTACTGCACCTGCTGGTTGCTATTGGTTACCTCCGTGTTCCCGCAGAGACCCGCTGCTGTTACTTCTCAGCGCTACTCATCCATCTACTGCTGATCCGCTCTCCACGCCTTCCTGTGTTCCCTGCTGGTCTACCTACCTGTGCGCTGCACCTGCTAGACCCCTGCTTCACCCATCCAGGGACTTGTATCCTGCTGGCCTCCTGCCCTTCAAGTATCTCTGCACTCCTGTCTGACTGCCTTCTCCTGAACCACGGTATGCATACTTCCCATTGACTGTGCTGTGTATTGCATACCTTGCTGGACTGTGTTGGTTCTCCTCTGGAGTGTACTATCCGCTGAGTCTATTGCCATCATTGACTGTGTTGGTTCTCCTCTGGAGTGTACTATCTGCTGACTCTACTGCCATCATTGACTGTGTTATCTCATGCCGGATTACTTCAAGAGACTTTCTATATTGGCAGTGTTGTTCAGTCATTTATACATTTATATTGTGCATATTACTGTGGATCAAAGTCAAGGTGCCCGTGTATATATTGTGTTGCAGTCTCTCCCCGTGCACCTCCTCACATATATATTCAGTAGTACAACTTGCTAGTAGCAGACCACTGACTCCTGTTTACAGTTTCACCTGTTCCAGTATCCTCTCACATAGCAGTGGTACAACTTGCTAACGCAGACCACTGACTCCCCGGATACCTCCACTTGGATTCCATTCCTTCACTCAGACAGCGGTACAACTTGCTATCCGCAGACCGCTGACTCTCATCACCTCCTCGTTTCTGTTGGACATTCCTCCTCACTATAGCAGTGGTACAACTTGCTACCGCAGACCACTGACTACCTTCACGTGTCCTTTGTCCATACAGTTCCTCGTGTATTACTACCTCCATATTGCCAGTGCTGCTAGTCATAGACTTTCCTGAGCATCTCATCATCTGCTATTTCCTGTTCCGTGATCACCCTGCTACCAGAGTACCATATTACCACCTATACTGCTCTGGTAAGCCTATCACCTGGTGATCCCTGGGTAAAGACTCCTAGTGCCCGTGACACAATGCTAGGATCAAGTGCACAATGAGTTAATCATAAGAATCAGTATTGACCAACCAAAAGGTTTTAATGAGTATATAAGGCAGCCAGATTAATCATTGCTCACTCTTGATAAAGTCTCACATGGGGACGAAACGCGTTGAGGAGTTATAATGAACATCTTGAACATTACCTCAGTGTAAGTACTAATGTACTTTGTAATGGTGAATAAAGTTTTTTACTGATTGATTACTTTGGTCTTCCCTGGTTTGTGTATGAGGATCAGAAGGGCACTGACGGTGGTCACAGATTCATCAGAGCAAACTGCCGGAGGATCCAATATACAGCCTACAACACCCAGAATCCCCTGATTGCATTCTGTTGGCTGGATATTGACACCACAATCAGCGCTTACCATCAGGCGGCCAGCCTTTCTCCAGGAACACAGTGGTTATCATCAGATGCATTACGGATTTAATACATAAACTGCAGTTCTTGGGAGGACGGATACCATCAAACAGAGTAATACTTTTTGTTCAGAATT